>NC_088421.1:25139944-25191897 GCF_034236695.1 Oncorhynchus nerka | reverse complement strand
CCCTGTACATAGCCTCGCTACTATTATTTTACTGCTACCCTTTAATTATTTGGTACTTTTATTTATTTTTTAATTACTTAACACTTACTTTTCTTAAAACTGCATTGTTGGTTAAGGGCTTGTAAGTAAGCATTTCACTGTAAGGTCTACTACACCTGTTGTATTGTGCGCATGTGACAAATACAATTTGATTTGATTCGATGTGTCTATTAGCCTGGCTCTTGTCAGTGGACTGGCGTGTCTCAGGTCTGGGATGGAGGTGGCCTCGAGCTGAAGGAATTCTGGCTAGATAAAACACTCACTCCACCAGGGTGTGGGCCCTGACACCTGGCCCACTGAAACTTTTCCAGAGAATCTTTCAGAGGTGGGGGTAAGGACTGATTACTATTGATGAGCTTTTTCTCCTCAGCAGCTATACTTACTGTAGAACTACGAAGAGAAAGGGGTGACAATGAAGTTATCTAAAGAGTGTGCTTCTCAAAATCCTCCACACTACATACTCTCCCTTGTTGACCCCAAACATCACTCAACCCTGTACAATCCAACCATGGCTTGTTGACCCCAAACATCACACAACCCTGTACAATCCAACCACGGCTTGTTGACCCCAAACATCACACAACCCTGTACAATCCAACCACGGCTTGTTGACCCCAAACATCACACAACCCTGTACAATCCAACCACGGCTTGTTGACCCCAAACATCACACAACCCTGTACAATCCAACCATGGCTTGTTGACCCCAAACATCACACAACCTTGTACATTCCAACCACGGCTTGTTGACCCCAAACATCACACAACCCTGTACAATCCAACCACGGCTTGTTGACCCCAAACATCACACAACCCTGTACAATCCAACCACGGCTTGTTGACCCCAAACATCACACAACCCTGTACAATCCAACCACGGCTTGTTGACCCCAAACATCACACAACCCTGTACAATCCAACCACGGCTTGTTGACCCCAAACATCACACAACCCTGTACAACCCAACCACGGCTTGTTGACCCCAAACATCACACAACCCTGTACAACCCAACCACGGCTTGTTGACCCCAAACATCACACAACCCTGTACAACCCAACCACGGCTTGTTGACCCCAAACATCACACAACCCTGTACAATCCAACCACGGCTTGTTGACCCCAAACATCACACAACCCTGTACAATCCAACCATGGCTTGTTGATCCCAAACATCACACAACCTTGTACATTCCAACCACGGCTTGTTGACCCCAAACATCACACAACCCTGTACAATCCAACCACGGCTTGTTGACCCCAAACATCACACAACCCTGTACAATCCAACCACGGCTTGTTGACCCCAAACATCACACAACCCTGTACAATCCAACCATGGCTTGTTGACCCCAAACATCACACAACCTTGTACATTCCAACCACGGCTTGTTGACCCCAAACATCACACAACCCTGTACAATCCAACCACGGCTTGTTGACCCCAAACATCACACAACCTTGTACATTCCAACCACGGCTTGTTGACCCCAAACATCACACAACCCTGTACAATCCAACCACGGCTTGTTGACCCCAAACATCACACAACCCTGTACAATCCAACCACGGCTTGTTGACCCCAAACATCACACAACCCTGTACAACCCAACCACGGCTTGTTGACCCCAAACATCACACAACCCTGTACAATCCAACCACGGCTTGTTGACCCCAAACATCACACAACCCTGTACAATCTAACCACGGCTTGTTGACCCCAAACATCACACAACCTTGTACATTCCAACCACGGCTTGTTGACCCCAAACATCACACAACCCTGTACAATCCAACCACGGCTTGTTGACCCCAAACATCACACAACCCTGTACAATCCAACCACGGCTTGTTGACCCCAAACATCACACAACCCTGTACAACCCAACCACGGCTTGTTGACCCCAAACATCACACAACCCTGTACAACCCAACCACGGCTTGTTGAGCCCAAACATCACACAACCCTGTACAACCCAACCACGGCTTATGCACTCACAGGGCTCCTGGCAATACAGACCTCTTCACTCCATGAGAGAGGATGTCTAAAATGACCCATCATTTGTACTCAAATAGTAATTCTAATGAGGATAATGAGTATGCTGCTGTCTTCTTTCCCTGACACTTTTTGACACTAGTGTGTGTTTGTTAGCTCTCTACGCGAACAGAATCCATAATGAGCTCCCTAATGCATTTGTTTGTATCAGCGCAGAACATCAAGCACTCTTTCTCATCAATCACTACTCCAGTACTCAGCTCTTATTATGTAAAGGTACACAGAGAACTAATGCTGGTAATGAGATGCTAGATGTGTGAGCATCATACACATGCCCTATCTCTGTGTTGCAGCCAGCACCCTTCTCCTCTCAGCCCCCTTGTCCTCTCCCCTCTTCACTACACATTCCTGCACTACTCGGCCCTGTCACCAAAGGGTCATGGGAAGGCATGTGTGCTTGTTGGTTAATTTTAGCCCTCATTTCATCAAGCCCATTGAGACAAAACACAGAACAAGCACGTCAACCCCTCCACCAAACACCACCACCCTATAGCAACTCTCGCTGTCTCTTTGATTCTCTAGCAGACTCCATAAACAACTGCAGTGACTTTTGACACACTAAGGCTACATTTACACAGCCTGCCCAATTCTGATATTTTGTTACCTATGTTACCAAAGGCATACATCAGAGCTACAGGAGACAACAGAGAGACATGTCAGTAACATCCACCTAAAATGATAGGTGGTACTACATTTAAAGCAATGCACCAATGCATATGAACACTCTGGACACACAGGCACACTACGGACACAGACACAAACACACAAACACACACACACACCAAGTCCATTAACACATCCAACTCCAGGCCATCTGACTGTTTAATAGTCACCAGTAGCCGGCCTCTGCCCAGTACCCTGTTCTGCCCTGAACCTTAATCACTGTTACTACCCTGCACCTTTGAGACTGCTGCCCTATGTACATTGTCACTGAACCCATTTCATATGTATATACTGTATTCTAGTAAAGGCTCATCCTATATAACTACTTCTGTACACACCTTTTCTATTCATATACTGTCCATACTGTCTATAAACACACCATTATATCCATAATGGACTCTGACATTGCTCTTTCTGATATTATTTCACTTATTTTATTTTATTTTGGGGATTTGTGTGTATTGTTTTGTATTTTTAGGTATCACTGCACTGTTTAAGCTAGAAACATAAGCATTTCACTGCACCTGTGATAACATCTGCAAAATATGTGTAATCAACCAATCAAACACTAAGTGTATCTTTGTTGATTATTGACAACTCGACCGATCGTTATCAAGAGGTCATACAATAAGGAACTTTAGGTCAATCAATGTTGGGATGATTCATATTACAGTTTTTTACAATCACCTTGGCACTAATTTCAGAATCTTGACGTCATTTTTCAGAACGTTTGACACAAAACTCACATCTGATGATCAAAATGAAATTTTTTCAAAACTTTAACACTTTTTCCAATTGCTTGGATACAATACACATACAGCTAAGATCATTTGTTCATTGAACTAAAATCACCTTTTCAAAATGACACAACTTAACATCAAAGTATTACCATTTCAAAATGTAATTCACACATTACATCTGAAATGACTGTCTATTCATTTCATTACAATTATCTAACTATCAATTGATGCAACTGCTCAAAATGAGAAGTAACTGTTGCATTACTCTTAATGCATATTTTTATGGAAACTGACAAACAATACTCCATGTTTAGATCATGAAAGTTTCAGGATAACGAGATCCATTGACACCAATTACCGTGGAACATGAACCAATTGGACTACATTATCTATGGATGTAATATTTCATCATCATTCCTTATCAGACCCTGTTTCTATGGTCCCATGTACCACTTTTCCAGGCCGTGTTTTCAGATTTGACATCACTGTATACTCACTTTATTAGGTACACCTATCTAGTACTGGGTAGGATCCCCTTTTGCCTCCACAACAGCCTGAATTATTAATGGTGTTGTACGTTAAGAGATGCCCTTCTGCACACCACTGTTTTAAACGGCTGTTATTTGAGTATTTGTGGCCTTTCTTTTAGCTTGAATGAGTCATTCTCCTCTGACCTCTCTCCTTAACGAGGTGTTTTTGCCCACAGAACTGCCGCTCACTGAATGTGTTTTGTTTATTGCACCATTCAAATCAAATCAAATCAAATGTATTTATATAGCCCTTCGTACATCAGCTGATATCTCAAAGTGCTGTACAGAAACCCAGCCTAAAACCCCAAACAACAAGCAATGCAGGTGTAGAAGCACGGTGGCTAGGAAAAACTCCCTAGAAAGGCCAAAACCTAGGAAGAAACCTAGAGAGGAACCAGGCTATGTGGGGTGGCCAGACCTCTTCTGGCTGTGCCGGGTGGAGATTATAACAGAACATGGCCAAGATGTTCAAATGTTCATAAATGACCAGCATGGTCGAATAATAGTAAGGCAGAACAGTTGAAACTGGAGCAGCAGCATGGCCAGGTGGACTAGGGACAGCAAGGAGTCATCATGTCAGGTAGTCCTGGGGCATGGTCCTAGGGCTCAGGTCCTCCGAGAGAGAGAAAGAAAAAGAGAATTAGAGAGAGCATATGTGGGGTGGCCAGTCCTCTTCTGGCTGTGCCGGGTGGAGATTATAACAGAACATGGCCAAGATGTTCAAATGTTCATAAATGACCAGCATGGTCGAATAATAGTAAGGCAGAACAGTTGAAACTGGAGCAGCAGCATGGCCAGGTGGACTAGGGACAGCAAGGAGTCATCATGTCAGGTAGTCCTGGGGCATGGTCCTAGGGCTCAGGTCAGTTGAAACTGGAGCAGCAGCATGGCCAGGTGGACTGGGGACAGCGAGGAGTCATCATGTCAGGTAGTCCTGGGGCATGGTCCTAGGGCTCAGGTCCTCCGATCGAGAGAAAGAAAGAGAGAAGGAGAGAATTAGAGAACGCACACTTAGATTCACACAGGACATCGAATAGGACAGGAGAAGTACTCCAGATATAACAAACTGACCCTAGCCCCCCGACACATAAACTACTGCAGCATAAATACTGGAGGCTGAGACAGGAGGGGTCAGGAGACACTGTGGCCCCATCCGAGGACACCCCCGGACAGGGCCAAACAGGAAGGATATAACCCCACCCACTTTGCCAAAGCACAGCCCCCACACCACTAGAGGGATATCTTCAACCACCAACTTACCATCCTGAGACAAGGCTGAGTATAGCCCACAAAGATCTCCGCCACGGCACAACCCAAGGGGGGTCGCCAACCCAGACAGGATGACCACAACAGTGAATCAACCCACTCAGGTGACGCACCCCCTCCAGGGACGGCATGAGAGAGCCCCAGTAAGCTAGTGACTCAGCCCCTGTCAGCCCCATTCTCTGTAAACTCTGGAGATTGTGGTGTGTAAAAATCCCAGATGCTGGAACCACCATGTGTGGCACCTTGTCCGTTCTAATGTTTGGTCAAACAACATTTAAAGCTCTCTACTCTATATACTCTATATATTGAGTTGCAGGCAGCCACATGATTCGCTGTTCGAAGGAGCAGGCTATTTGCGTTAACATGCAGGTGTACCTAATAAAGTGGCTGGTGAGTGTAAGTATGCATGCCCTTGTAATTTATTTTCCAATACTGCCAACTCATTACTGATGATTTATTTCACATTGTGGTACGAGTACATAGTGAAATGAGTGGTATCCACCTACAACAACATAGCGATAACATTGGAGCCGGCAGGTGATTCAGGCCACAATAGAGGTCAAGCAGTGGGAGGAGGAAGACGAGGAAGATGTGGTGGTCAAAGGAATGGCATGGGACAAGCGCCCCTTCTGAGAGGTGGTTGTGGGCCTCGTTTGAGAGGTGTGGGGGAACGTGGTAGAGGACAAGGCCAAGGACCAAGACAGCGGCAGCAACAGCAGAGAGTGTCCAATGAAATCTGAGCAATAGTTGTAGACCAGGTCGTAAATCAAGGCATGACAATGACTGAGGCAACTACAATGATTCAACCAAACCTCAGAAGATCAACCGTGGCCTCAATCATCAAAACTTTCCGCAATGAGAACTGGTAAGTCTTCAGTATGCGCTAAACATTAGGCTACTCTCAATTGTCAAATGACTGAAAACTGCATGCCAATGTGTACCACAGAGTAGGTGATGTGACTAAATGTGTTCTCACTGTCATTGTCCCTGCAGAATATAGACTAGGCCAAATAGGGGAGGCAGAGGCAAAATTCTGACTGACCAACAAGAACGGGCTGTGGTCAATTTGGTTCGGGACAGAAATTATATTCACCTTACAGAAATTCGACAGCACATCTTGGACAGTGATGACATGTTCAACAATGTGGAAGCCATAAGTTTGCTGACTATTGCCTGCATGCTGAAAGGCACCAGGTGTCTCTAAAACAGCTATACAGTGTGCCTTTTGAAAGAAATGCAGACAGAGTGAAGCAACTGAGGACTGAGTATGTTCAGGCGTGTTTAGTTTCAAGATGCCTGTTGTGAAAAATTGCCCAAAAATTCCACATCATTGTAATCAGCAATTCTCTTTCCAAAATGTATTTTTAGAGGGTGATGGAGCTGGATGCTGATGAAAACCATCACAAATTCCTCTTTTTAAATGAGGCAGGCTTCAACCTGGCCAAGACAAGGAGGAGAGGTCAGAATTTTGTTGGCCAGCGGGCAACCAACCAAGTACCTGGACAACGTGAGGCCAACATCGCCATGTGTGCGGCTATATTGGAAGATGGTGTGGATTATCGTATTGGATCATATAATGCAGCTCTCCTTGTAACCTTCCTTGATGAGCTAAATCAGGTCTGTAGAGCTGATGGCGTGACCTATGTCATTGTGTGGGATAATGTCAGGTTCCACCATGCTCAAATGGTGCAAGCATGGTTACAGGCCCATCCACAATTTACCACCCTGTACTGACCCCTTACTCTCCTTTCCTTAAGCCGATTGAGGAATCTTTCTCCACATGGGGGTGGAAGGTATATGATAGGCTCCCTCACGAACAAGCCACCCTTCTCCAGGCCATGGATGACGCATGCAATGACATCACGGCAGACCAGTGTCGGGCATGGCGAATCCAGGCCTGACACTGGTATGTGAAAAGTGCAAATCAATCCCAGAACAACAGCAAAGGACCTTGTGAAAATGCTGGAGGAAACATGTACAAAACTATTTATATCCACAGTAAAAACAAGTCCTATGTCGACATAACCTGAAAGGCCGCTCAGCAAGGAAGAAGCCACTGCTCCAAATCCGCCATAACAAAGCCAGACTACGGTTTGCAACTGCACATGGGGACAAAGATTGTACTTTTGGGGAGAAATGTCCTCTGGTCTGTTGAAACAAAAATACAACTGTTTGGCCATAATGACCATTCTTATGTTTAGAGGAAAAAGGGGAACGCTTGCAAGCCGAAGAACACCATCCCAACCGTGAAGCATGGGGGCGGCAGCATCATGTTGTGGGGGCGCTTTTGTGCAGGAGTGACTGGAGCAATTCACAAAATAGATGGCATCATGAGGTGGGAAAATTTGGTGGATATATTGAAGATCATAACATCTCAAGACATCAGTCAGGAAGTTAAAGCTTGGTCGCAAATGGGTCTTCCAAATGGGACAATGACCCCAAGCATACTTACAAAGTTGTATAAAAATGGCTTAAGGACAACAAAGTCAAGGTATTGGAGTGGCCATCACAAAGCCCTGACTGCAATCCTATAGACAATTTGTGGGCAGAACTGAAAAAACGTGTTGCGAGCAAGGAGGCCTACAAACCTGACTCAGTTACACCAGCTCTGTCAGGAGGAATGGGCCAAAATTCACCCAATTTATTGTGTGAAGCTTGTGGAAGACTACCTGAAATGTTTTACCCAAGTTAAACAATTTAAAGGCAATGCTACCAAATACTAATTGAGTGTATGTAAACTTCTGACCCACTGGGAATGTGATGAAAGAAATAAAATAAAAACTGAGTTTAAATGTGTTTGGCTAAGGTGTATGTAAACTTCCCACTTCAACTGTACATATATGGAAAAGTATCTATTCTCCTTAGAATCTGAGACAAGTGTTGTTCGGAACACACAACCCAGTTGGTCATTAGTGCCTGTCTCTTCTCTGGCACAGATCCCATGTGGGCACTTGAGCCCTCTCCTGTGTCCCCTCAATAATCTTCACCCGCGCCTGCTGCCACACTGTCATCATAAAAAAAAACTAGTGTCTGTGTGGGTGTGTGCATGTGTGGGCGTGTGTCTGTGGGTGTGTGCAAGTGTATGTCCAGGCCAGAGGAGGCTGGTGGGAGGAGTTATAGGAGGATGGGCTCATTGTAATGTCTGGAATGGATTAAATGAAGCGTTATCAAACACATCAAACATATGGAAACCAGGTTTGACTCCATTCATTCCATTCCAGACATTACAATGAACTTGTCCTCCTATAACTCCTCCCACCAGCCTCCTCTGGCCTGGACATACACTTGCACACACCCACAGACACACACCCACACATGCACACACCCACACAGACACTAGTTTTTTTTTATGATGACAGTGTGGCAGCAGGCGCGGGTGTAGATTATTGAGGGGACACAGGAGAGGGCTCAAGTGCCCCATCCACCACAGGTCCAGGCTCTTGCCATATTGGTAATTAGCATGTAGTATAATGGTTAGGTTGGGGCCCTGCTATATACTGTCATCAAAACATACCCAGACTGTGTCTCTTGTTAAGTCGAGATGCTCTCGCCGTTTCACATAATTTTCTGTGAATCTTCTCCAATCTTCTCAGCCGTCGCCAGTGTTATCAGTGACTGGCTCAAGGAGCAGAAGGTTGAAGGAGCTTTGAGACGTGAGACTGGAGAATTTGTACCAATGGTTTGACAGGATGAGTTGAGGCATGCATGAGGCATTCTACTTGATGTGTTGATGACACCGTCCAGCCCATGTTAAGTTTTCTCACCTTTATCTGTATCTTTTCTTATCTGCCTCTTGTCACATGACATATCAATGGGCTGTTATTCACCAAGTTGGTTCAGTGGCTGTTTATGAGGAGTGGATGCTGATTCCCAGAATTGTGATCTTGTTTGTCTTTTTTAAATTAAAGGCCCAGTGTAGTCAAAAACGTGATTTCTCTGTGTTTTATATATATTTCCACCCTGTGACGTTGTAATAAAACTGTGAAATTGTGAAAATGATGATAATGCCCTTTTAGTGTAAGAGATGTTTGAAAACACAGTCAGCAAAATTCTGTCTTGAGAAACGAGTTGAGGAGCTTTACAGAGGCCAAAGAGAGAGAGGGGGGGGGACTATTTTGAGCGTAGAGACTTGTGATGTGCAGTGAAGCAGTTGATGAGGGTGTCTCTGCTCACTGTCAAAAAGTGGCAGGCGCGTCTGGTGGGATGATGACTCCCCCTGCCCCGCGCAGTGCTTGGTCAACCCTGTCAAATGGGGAGGGCATCCGAGATTCACCAAATAGTAGCTTCTTCTACTGTCCGGATGAAACGTAGCGGTTAAGACTTCGATGTACCCCTTTTCTTTCACTTCTCTTTTATATTGTTGACGGGGAGGGCGGTGTTGGTTTTTCTCCTCTTCATTAGATGATAACGACTGGCAAGGCTAGACTAATTGTAGAGCCTGTTTATTATTTTGTAGGCAAAGTGAAACCTTTTTGACTTAGGAAATACCGTTTTTACACTTCCCTGTGTACCGCAAGCAAAACCCGGCTTCCAGTTCTTTCTCCTGTGGAGCGAGCGCCTTTTTTTGTATCACCCTAGCAACTGGTCCTCGCCGCTCCTGCCTTGTGACATTTCCTTGTCGCTTTGCTCACCAGCTATCGCATATTGAATTCGACTTTTGCACCCGCCTGTATACTGGGCCATTTTTGCATAGGGTATTTCCCTATTTCGTCTTTAATTTGATTTATTTAAAACTCTGGAGGTTCATGCGTCGGGGAAGTCTCATCTTTCTGCGTCAAAATGCCTGTGAGACGCGGTCATGTAGCCCTCCAGAACACTTATCTGGACACCATTATCCGGAAATTCGATGGACAAAGTAAGTGGACACACTTTACATTATGACTGAAAAAGTAAGAACATAATGTGACCATGAGCAAGCTGTTAGAACTGTATAATCCCAACAACAAACAATTAGAAATGAAAGTGAATGCCTTTTCCATGTAACCTTTCAACCATGCAAAGTGCAATAAAATGTAAAGACAAATGCATTTGTCTAGTGGTCTCTTGTGCCCCCCCCTCCCACCCCAGTTTCTTTGATCCTAATATGAGTGCTACAAGGCTGTTTCTGTACTCAAGCAGATGCTTCAGTTTAAGTCTGCCTGCCTGCCCGCCCGCCCGTCTGACTGTCTGTCCATCCGTCTGCCCGCCCGTCCGTCCGCCCGCCCGCCCGCCTGTCTGTTGGTGTAACCCCTGTACTATGGCCTGGGCGTTAATGGCATGGAACAGGTGTTACTGCATTGCCCTGTAAATGTCCAAGACTCTCTGGCGATACTCCTATCTCGACATTTGATTTACAGTTCAAATTTAGGTTATGTCCGTATGCATGTGCTGAATATGCCAAATTGTCATGTTAATACTATAGGTTTGTGTGTTTAGTATGTCTTTGCACCTGCCTATGTTTTCCACATGTTGCATGAATTCACATGCTGCACTAGATTATATTGCATGAGTTAACATGTTCTCCGTTCTTAAACTGGTCAGACCACTGGATCCTGATAGAAACTGTACATAATGTCTTTGCTTTACAGAGTTTGCATGTGACCACTAACCACTACTACACACTCTGTTAGTGCATATAACTGAGTGATATCCTTCTTGAACAGGACCTTATGCAGCTCATCACAGCATGCTTTACACCCACAGTGCCTCTTCGTTTTCGTGCTTTTGTCTTGAATTAAATGGTATCGTAGTTGACTGTTGCGCACTCAGAAACTGCCTCACAATTTCTTTGCAACCCACTCAAACAAAACATTATTGATCCATTCAGCAAAGAAGAAATCCAGTTGTTTAAAAAAGAGGAATGGCTCTGATTAGCACTGAACTTCAATTACAGTAGAGGCCTATAACCTAGCTCAGTAGTGGCCTATAACCTAGCTCAGTAGTGGCCTATAACCTAGCTCAGTAGAGGCCTATAACCTAGATCAGTAGTGGCCTATAACCTAGCTCAGTAGTGGCCTATAACCTAGCTCAGTAGTGGCCTATAAGCTGCTCAGTAGTGGCCTATAACCTAGCTCAGTAGTGGCCTATAACCTAGCTCAGTAGAGGCCTATAACCTAGCTCAGTAGTGGCCTATAACCTAGCTCAGTAGTGGCCTATAAGCTACTCAGTATTGGCCTCTAACCTAGCTCAGTAGTGGCCTATAACATAGCTCAGTAGTGGCCTATAACATAGCTCAGTAGTGGCCTATAACATAGCTCAGTAGTGGCCTATAACATAGCTCAGTAGTGGCCTATAACCTAGCTCAGTAGTGGCCTATAACCTAGCTCAGTAGAGGCCTATAACCTAGCTCAGTAGTGGCCTATAACCTAGCTCAGTAGTGGCCTATAACCTAGCTCAGTAGTGGCCTATAACCTAGATCAGTAGTGGCCTATAACCTAGCTCAGTAGTGGCCTATAACATAGCTCAGTAGTGGCCTATAACCTAGCTCAGTAGTGGCCTATTACCTAGCTCAGTAGTGGCCTATCTCTATGCTACTGTAAGTCTGACTGTGACTACTGTGCCTGTCACTGTCAGTGTTCTTCAGTCACAGTGTGAAGGCAGTCTGTTGACCACAGGGGTACGGCTCAAAATAACTTTCTCCACATTAAAGAGAGAAGATGCAATGTTCCGCTCTTCACCTCAATTTCATGTTAAACGATTTCAGCTTGTTTAATTTGCTGTGCTGGCATGTGACATTTCGGAATGAATTGTGTTACTCTGGGATTTTCAAAGCTCTCTGCAGAGGGGTCCTCAGAGACAGACCGATAAGTCCCATCAAACTGATGTCTTCCTTATCTCTGTGTGCGTAAGCACCCTGCTGGGTGATGCGTGTACCAAACCACTGCTGCTTAGCAACAATCTGAGTCTGGGTGTCTGTGTTCTGAGGCATTGATAATGACTTAGGATAGGGTGTACTTTCCACCAAACGGCCTCACCTATTTACTCTACACAGAGGAGCAAGGAGGGGGAAGGGGTTCTGCGTTTTCTGAGTGAAGCTCCAAATCGCTCTCCTCATATTTGTTTAAATGGGGAAGAATGAGAGTTGTGTAACTTAGTTTCACGAGGGGATAAAAAGAGGAGTAGAGACAGAGTCAGAGGCACAGATGTTTGAGCAGCTTTTCAACATAAACTGTACTGATTGAATATCACGCTGTACGACAATATCAGTGTAGCTGATGTGACTTCGAAGGCAATTGTCATTAGCGCTGGAGACAATAGCCACACTCATGAACCTAGGTAAGGACAGCTGAAACCTATTGCAGTATATTATAATCTTGATTGCGGACTGTCATTGCTGAGTCCAGCTGCTCCGTATTTGTCCCTCTGGGGCCATCTTGAATCATTGCACTGATATGATTTGTGCCGCAGAGGGACAGACTTGATTACTCCAATTTCAACTTGATGTTAAGGTGAATGTGGTTAGTTGAATGCGATACTGAAATGATCACAGTCCAGACTTGAATTGGATCTGATTGAGAGACTTCTCCTTGAAATGATCATCACCTTAATATGATAACTGAATGTTTCTGAAGTTTGATAAACTTTGATTGTCTGATTTTGCATATTGCATTTGATGTAATAAGCCTTCAATTATAATTGTACTGTAACCACATTCCCACCATAATCGTACATTTTCATATCTGCTCTGACTCTCCCCTTGGTTTCCTCCCAGATCGTAAGTTCCTGATAGCCAACGCTCAGATGAAGAACTGTGGCATTATCTACTGTAACGAGGGCTTCTGCCAGATGTTTGGCTTCTCGCGGGCAGAGATCATGCAGCAGCCCTGCACCTGCCAGTTCTTGGTGGGGCCTGGCACCATGAAGACTGCCTTGACACAGCTGGCACAGGCCCTGCTAGGGTCAGAGGAGCGCAAGGTGGAGATCCTCTACTACAACAAAGAAGGTAAGGAGAAGGTAGAGGGTTAGACTGAGATTCAGAGAGAAAGAGATGGAAAGAGCAAGAGAGTCAAAGTGACAACATTACTCCCCTTCTTTATAGTGGGGGGTGCTGTAAAGGTCACATACAGAATATTTTGGTCCCTCCAAGTGTCATGTCTGTCTCCCTTTCACTTTTATATAATGCTACTTACTGTTTGATGCAGTGTTACAGTATGTGGAGCCAGCTGCTGCAGACTCAGTGAACTCTCTTCTACTAATTTATCTGTCTGGGGAGTGGACATGGTGGAGCTGTCTTGGCCTGCTTACCTCACCTGCAACATGTTTATTCATCCCCTATAACAACACAGGGCAAGACCCAGATGCAGACACAGGAGGCAGATGGTTCGAGTCTCTGATATTTATTAAACAACAAAGGGCAGGCAAGAGGCAGGTCGAGGACAGGTAAAAGTTCAGAACCAGGTCAGAGTTCCAAACGGTACAGGGAGGCAGGCAGGCTCAAGGTCAGGGCAGGCTGAATGGTCAGGCAGGAGGGCTCAGTGTCAGGGCAGGCATAAGGTCAAAACCAGGAGGACTAGAAAAACAGAGACAAGAAAAAGCAAGAGCACAGAAAAACTTGCTGGTTGACTTGACAAGACAAACAGAGAACACAGGAATAAATACCATGGGAATAATTGGGAAGACGGGTGACACCTGGAGGTGGGTGGAGACAATCACAAAGACAGGTGAAACAGATCAGGGCGTGACATCCCCACTCCCCATTCCCATCCTGTGCATAGCTGCACTAAGTAGTTTGGGTTGGGGGTGCTGCAGGGGGATAGGGGGGGTGCAGATTATTTATTTTTTGCCCGTGCTACGGAAGGCTACATAGGTCCGCTAATACAGGACAAGTAAAGGCCCAGTACTTTTGTGATTTTGTTTTATTAAAAAAATAAAAAATACTTGTATGCTCCTGTGTTTTGTCTCTTGTACATGTACACAAGTACACATGTACACCAAAATTATTTTCCGACCGTTTTGTTCTGAACAGAACCATATATAATTTTTTCGTTTCACTGTTCCGACCAGTAAAATACAGTTCTGAACCAGTTCAACCCCCAAAGTACCCGTTTATATCGTTAATTTCTGTTCCTTTTTATACCTTTATTTATTTTCCATTTAGCTCGACATTAAATGACTTTTCCAATCATGCAGTATGGATAGAGCAGCTTTGTCACAACTTCCGCCGAAGTCGGGTCCTCTCCTTGTTCGGGTGGTGCTTGGCGGTCCAAGTCACCGGTCTTCTAGCCATCATCGATCCACTTTTCATTTTCCATGTGTTTTGTCTTGTTTTTCCTCACACCTGGTTTCAATTCCTTCAATCACTTTTTGTGTATTTAACCCTCTGTTCCCCCCCCATGTCTTTGTGTGGGATTGTTTATTGTAAGTGCTTGTGCACGTGTTGATTGGTGCGCGACGGGTTTTTGTACCCAATATCTTGTTATTTTTTATGCCTTTGGTTTTGCTATTAAAGTGCTCCGGCTATTACCAAGTTTTGCTCTCCTGCGTTTGACTGGTTACGCACCCCTTACAAGCTTGCTATAGAGTTGGCACACTATAGCTCAGTGAGTTGTTCACATGCGTTATGGAAAGACAAGTGTAGGGCGTGAGATGCAACTGAAATTTTGCGAGTGGGGAGACAGTGAGAGAGGGTGGAGGAGGAGGCTTGGCTTGAAACGCTGGGGATCTTGTGATGACATGCATTATCTGAATTAGGCCCACAGAATTATACTTACGGAGGAGCGGCTTCTATGGAAGTATTTTGAATGTCTTTGAACTTCAGAGTTGGCTTAATGTTGGACCAGAGTAGCTGGCTAGCCAACAAGCTTGTGTATACAAAGCGGCACCTGAATTAAATACACATCTTACCTTTTTATAGTTAATAAATCCAATGTGAACTATAGGATCCCTAAGTAGCATTGAAAAAGTTAATCCATTGTTCTGTAATAAAAAATCTCTCTCCCTATCTTGTGGATTATGTTTGTAATGTCCGCAGGCTACAGCTATGCTTCTGAGGGGCAGATAGACTGCACGCACACACACTGGCAAAGATTTTCAGCTGGCAGACTTTGGAAGAAGTTCATGATTGACAGAGGAAGAGCTTTGCATAGGCACTTTGTTGCATTTTTTTTATGGGACTTTTAAATAATGGTTCTGTTCCAGAACAATAAAGATAATTTTTGTTCCCTGGTCTGGTTCTGTTTCTGTTCCTTAAAAATGTCATTATTTTCCTGTTTGTTTTGCGACCCCTGCAAAGGACAAGCAAACAGACCTGGCTAGTGAGGCTGTAGACACAATGCCGTTACGTTGGTCATTTGGGCATGAGAAGTGCTGTGTCGGAGAGCTTGTTGTCATGGAAATATTGTCAGTGTGCCAGCTCAAATCCACTGAACATCTATTTATTTTGTATCCCAGTAATGCATACAGTCATGAACGCAGGTGCCCACACAAGCATGAATGAATTGTAAATGGGTACAATTCATCATACACAAAAAAAATGCATTATGTTGCTGTACTTGATTGATCTTAATTGATCCTAAAACTGAATGAATGTGTTTGTTTGTTAATGTGTGTGTGTGTGTGAGTGTAAAACAAGGACATTTCCTGGGGACATTACTCCGGGGACATTTGCCGGTCCCCACAATGAAAATGGGCTGTTTTAGGTTTAGGGGTTAGGTTTAGGGGTTAGGGTTACAATTAGGATTAGGGGTTAAGAGTTGAAGTTAGGGTTAGGGTTTGGTTAAGGGTTAGGTTTAGGGGTTAGGGAAAATAGGCTTGGGCAGTATACCCCGTATACCAGGGTATTTGGAAATAGCCACAGGATACCTTTGAAACTGTTTCTTTGAAGTTTTTCAATAAATTGTAATATAAGTGTCTGTTTTTTATGGAAGTACCTGCAGTCAACTTGTGCAATATGTTAGGAGAGCGTTAGGAGATAAAGCAGATTGTGTTCTTCTTTTCACCTGTCACTGTCACGTCCTGACCTTAGTTATCTTTGTATTCTTTATTATTTTGGTTAGGTCAGGGTGTGACGAGGGTGGTATGTGTGTTTTTGTCTGGTCTAGGGTTTTTGTATATCTATGGGGTTTTGGTATTGTCTAGGTAAATGTAGGTCTATGGTGGCCTGAATTGGTTCCCAATCAGAGACAGCTGTTTATCGTTATCTCTGATCGGTGATCCTATTTAGGTTGCCATTTTCCATTTTGGTTTTGTGGGTAATTGTCTATGTGTAGTTGCATGTCAGCACTTGTGGTTATAGTGTCATGTTCGTTTTGGTAGTTTCTTTTAAGTGTTCTTTTTTCTTTTTTTTTAATAAAAGAAGAATGTATTCATCACACGCTGCGCCTTGGTCTCATCGTTATGACGAACGTGACAGTCACATTATTTTACATTATGAGACTTACCGTAGTTCCCCAGAACAGTTGAGCCAGTCACATGTTTGTTTGTTTGTTATAGCACAATGGGAGTAAGCAGGAACAGGTGAGTCCATCTGTGTATTGACGGGGTTGTGTTTTATATTGAAGGTCAACAATGCCAAAGGTGCTTCAACAAAGTACTGAGTAAAGGGTCTGAATACTTATTTACAGTAAATGTGATATTTCAGTTTTTTATTTGTAATAAATTTGCTACGAGTTTTTGTTCTGTCCTTCTGGGGTATTGTGTGTAGATAGATGCGGACAAATAAGGCTGTGACGTAACAACATTTAAGTCATTTAGCAGACGCTCTTATCCAGAGCGACTTACAAATTGGTGCATTCACCTTATGACATCCAGTGGAACAGTAGTGCATCTAAATCTTTTAAGGGGGGGTGAGAGGGATTACTTTATCCTATCCTAGGTATTCCTTAAAGAGGTGGGGTTTCAGGTGTCTCCGGAAGGTGGTGATTGACTCCGCTGTTCTGGCGTCGTGAGGGAGTTTGTTCCACCATTGGGGGGCCAGAGCAGCGAACAGTTTTGACTGGGCTGAGCGGGAACTGTACTTCCTCAGTGGTAGGGAGGCGAGCAGGCCAGAGGTGGATGAACGCAGTGCCCTTGTTTGGGTGTAGGGCCTGATCAGAGCCTGGAGGTACTGAGGTGCCGTTCCCCTCACAGCTCCGTAGGCAAGCACCATGGTCTTGTAGCGGATGCGAGCTTCAACTGGAAGCCAGTGGAGAGAGCGGAGGAGCGGGGTGACGTGAGAGAACTTGGGAAGGTTGAACACCAGACGGGCTGCGGCGTTCTGGATGAGTTGTAGGGGTTTAATGGCACAGGCAGGGAGCCCAGCCAACAGCGAGTTGCAGTAATCCAGACGGGAGATGACAAGTGCCTGGATTAGGACCTGCGCCGCTTCCTGTGTGAGGCAGGGTCGTACTCTGCGGATGTTGTAGAGCATGAACCTACAGGAACGGGCCACCGCCTTGATGTTAGTTGAGAACGACAGGGTGTTGTCCAGGATCACGCCAAGGTTCTTAGCGCTCTGGGAGGAGGACACAATGGAGTTGTCAACCGTGATGGCGAGATCATGGAATGGGCAGTCCTTCCCCGGGAGGAAGAGCAGCTCCGTCTTGCCGAGGTTCAGCTTGAGGTGGTGATCCGTCATCCACACTGATATGTCTGCCAGACATGCAGAGATGCGATTCGCCACCTGGTAGGAGCAAAATGTGGAAAAAGTGAAGGGGTCTGAATACTTTCCGAATGCACAGTATCTAAGTAAGTGCTGAATTAATAAGGTGACGGGGCATCATATTGTGTTGGCTTTCTGCCAAGTTTGAGAAGTCAAAGCCCTTTGGATGAGTTATCTGTACAACTGCCACTGCTGTCTTTTGATTTCCTTGCGTTTTCTCGCCTCTCTGTTCTCGGCCCGTCTCCTCCCCCATTTTCTCAGAGCAGAGCAGGCAGGTCCGTTGCCCTAGCGACTCCGGACTCCACACAGACACAGCATGTACACATGCTGGTCCTGAGCCAGTACTGTTTTTCCTTCAAACAAGCATGCGTCAAACTTTGTTCATTTGCACAATGTCTCTCTTTCACATTCACTTGTAAATGTCCAAACTCACCCACAATGTTATTCGTAAGCTTCTACCTACAGTACCAGTCAAAGGTTTGGACACACCTACTCATTCAAGGGTTTTTCTTTATTTTTTGCTATTTTCTACATTGTAGAATGATAGTGAAGATGTCAAAACTATGAAATAACACATATGGAATCATGTAGTAACCAAAAAAAGTGTTAAACAAAACAAAATATATATTTATATTTGAGATTCTTCAAAGGAGCCACCCTTTGCCTTGATGACAACTTTGCACACTCTTGGCATTCTCTCAACCAGCTTCATGAGGTAGTCACCTGGAATGCCTTTCAATTAACAGGTGTGCCTTGTTAAAAGTGCATTTGTGGAATTTCTTTACTTCTTAATGCGTTTGAGCCAATCAGTTGTGTTGTGACAAGGTATAGCCCTATTTGGTAAAAGACAAAGTCCATATTATGGAAAGAACAGCTCAAATAAGCAAAGCGAAACGACAGTCCAACATTACTGTAAGACATGGTCAGTCAACGTTTCTTCAAGTGCAGTCGCAAAAACCATGAAGTGCTATGATGAAACTGGCTCTCATGAGGACCGCCGCAGGAAAGGACGAGTTACCTCTGCTGCAGAGGTCAATGCGGAACATTTCAAGAACTTGTAGTAGGGAGTTGTAGTTTCGAACAAGCCAATATTCTACATAGTTTAGTGCATAAAACATGGTAATTAACTACAATGACTATAATCCATTGCACATCTACTTGTTCGGTCTGTTTCATTTACGCCTACAACCAATTGCTCAGTACTACGATTGATATGCCACTCTATTCCCCTCTCTTCTGTAGTTTTCTTGCTTTTTTTCTTCTTCTCTCTTTCTCTAGCTCTCCCTCTCGCCCGCTCTCTCCCTCCCCTCTTCCTACAGTCTGTCTACATTTTGATTGGTCTTATTCTCTATCTGTTTCTCCTATGCTAGGACATGTTTAAGTGAAGCCTACCCTGGCTTCACTTAAACAGAAAGGAGGGTCTCATAAATGCCCTGGGAAAACATCCAGTCATGGAAAGAAACTACAAGACTGTACTGCTGTTTGAAAGGCCTCTCCACATAAAACTGAAATGAGATGGCAGTAACAGCCCACCAACCATGAAACCTGAGACTGAGTCTAAATGTGTTCAGTGTTAAAGAAAGCACAGTCAGATAAGATTAAACAATATTTATAGTTACTTGAGCTGTCCTGAAGTCTACTTAGTTACCTTTGAGCCCAGGTTCGGATGGCCATTAGCAGCTTTATAATGTTATGTCTCTACCCCCTGCAGGGACCTGCAGGCCCTGTCTGATTGATGTTGTTCCTGTGAAGAAAGCGGAGGGACAGGTCATCATGTTCATCCTCAACTTCCAGGAAATGATTGACCCCTCCCTCAAGAAACCAGGTCTGAGACAGAGGGTGGCCCAGGGTTGGGTATGGGCAGGTCAGTGTGGAAGTGTGTGTGTGATACTGTCTGTCTGCATCAACCTGTTTATTCCATGTTGAATGTAGCTGTGTTATAACATACAGAATGTGACTGGTACTGTAGGTGTATTTATGTAAAGTGTATGTATAAGTACTCTGTGGTTTCTCAGGGCAGAGTCGCAGGCTGAAGTTGAGACTGCCATTGGTACGTGCAATGCGTCGGTCTTCCCTCGCCAAAGACCAGTTTGAGGGGGTGGTGGTGGACTGCCTACAGGTAAGGTGGCCAGAGACTCCCATACACACACAGTTCTATACACACAGTACTCATCGAAATATGACCTTACATATAAGATATCTTGATTATCTCAGTTCCTGTATCTCTTATGTTTTGTAATGAATATAGCTTCAGTCACATACATTTAGCAGTAAGTAGAAATCTAGTACAATATTTAACCTATGGTTGTCCTCTTCCTCCTTCCCTAATTCAGCCCAACAGTGAAGAGATCCCTCTGAAAGAGTTCCGTATCCCGTCCAAGGAGAGCTGCATGCAGTCTGAGACAGAGGCGCTGATAGAGCAGGACCACGAGTCCTCCCAGCCTGCAAGCCACTACTCCCCCAAACTGCTGTCCCTATTTTCAGAGCGGCTGGAACCCAGCGTGCCCTTCCTCCCCAGCAGCCCCTTCTCCAGTGCAGCCTTCCCCAGGACGGTCCTGCCCCGGAGCCGCTCCAGAGAGACTGTCGGCAGCCTCCGCAGAGCTTCCTCCCTGGATGACCTCGACAGCATGAGGGCCGAGTCGGGCCGACCAGGAGACCCACGCTCCTACAGCAGTGAGTTTGTGTGTGTGTGTACCCAGACATAAGTGTAGTCTGTTGCCATTTTTGTACCCCCTCTGACAGGAAGAAATGTGGCTGTCTCCTCTTACAGTTCCATCTGAATCAAAACAAACCAAGCCAAAGCTACCTGGGCCTGTTGGAGGTATTCTGTTCTCTAGAAAATGCGAATCCTCACTCCCATTCCTCAAGCACTGAGCATGTGCAGCAGCATGGTCACTAATCAATGTCTCTAACCTATAGCCTGTGTGTGTGTGTGTGTGCGTGTGTGCGTGTGTGCGCGTCTGCGTCAGGTCTATAGGAGTCCCAGTCACTCAGAGGCCATCCTTTACTCATCACACAGCTAATACTATGGGCTATGGAGTGTAGGGCTGTGGACTTCCCATCTACCCCAGGGAAATAATGTAGAGGAATACATGCATCCCCGCAATGCATTAACACACTCCCTCTCATTTCATTACTCTATCAATTTCATTGGCTTTATTGGCATGAGAAACATATGTTTACATTGCCAAAACAAGTGAAATAGATAATACACTTTCTCTGTATCTTTCTCACTTAGATGCTTTGCTCAGTATAAACCAAGATGTTTCTCACCTAGAGGAATGGAAATTGCATTATAACACATTATATTTTTAGTTCTGAATGTGTTACTTGCAGTTTAAATAAAGGATTTGAATGATAATATAATATGTAAACTAGTCGTTGAAAGTAGATAGACACAGCAATGAGAGATGAGTGTTGTTGTGTGCAGACCTGAAGACCGGTACTCTGAGCTCCACCTCAGACTCGGACCTGATGCGACGCAGGACCAGCACTCGCAGGACCAGCACTCGTAACCCCCTCACACTCAGTTTCGCCTCCGACCTCTTGCGACCGCCCTCGCCCACTGAGATCGAGATCATCGCTCCCAGCAAAGTAAAGGACCGCCACCGAGATGTCACAGAGAAGGTCACACATGTCACACAGGTGAGACACATGGTCCTCACTAGCACTCATATCACACAACCATGTGATTGCCTGACTCAACCTGTTTTCTGCTAATATTAAGGGATTTTTAAAGTGACTTTTTTCAGAACGGCATGTGCGATATTGTGTACACAGGATGTTGTGTAAAAGGAACGTTGGGTTATTGAGAAGTGGTGGATTACATCTCTTCGGTCTGACTTCCTGTGTTGCAAGCTTTCTGCTGAAGAAGCAGCTGCATGTCACTCAAGAGTTTCCACATGCATCCACACACACACACACACACACACACACACAGACACACAAACAGGAACGATATACAGTATATAAAATTAACTTTTTTTTCAGTCACTGGTGCTATTTTCAAAAGTATGTGGTGAATTTTCTTAATAGAAAACTCCAAACTGGTAACACTTGTAACACGGCAAGTCTCATAAAACGTTTTATTGTGCATTTATTTAGTTTGAATGCATCTTTCACCACCCAACCATTCATCCAACATATAAATGTACTGTCAAATACCATATGAACATTTATTTAATAATCAAAACACAAATCAAATCAAATCAAATTTATTTATATAGCCCTTCGTACATCAGCTGATATCTCAAAGTGCTGTACAGAAACCCAGCCTAAAACCCCAAACAGCAAACAATGCAGGTGTAAAAGCACGGTGGCTAGGAAAAACTCCCTAGAAAGGCCAAAACCTAGGAAGAAACCTAGAGAGGAACCAGGCTATGTGGGGTGGCCAGTCCTCTTCTGGCTGTGCCGGGTAGAGATTATAACAGAACATGACCAAGATGTTCAAATGTTCATAAATGACCAGCATGGTCGAATAATAATAAGGCAGAACAGTTGAAACTGGAGCAGCAGCACAGTCAGGTGGACTGGGGACAGCAAGGAGTCATCATGTCAGGTAGTCCTGGGGCACGGTCCTAGGGCTCAGGTCCTCCAAGAGAGAGAGAAAGAAAGAGAGAATTAGAGAGAGCATATGTGGGGTGGCCAGTCCTCTTCTGGCTGTGCCGGGTGGAGATTATAACAGAACGTGGCCAAGATGTTCAAATGTTCATAAATGACCAGCATGGTTGAATAATAGTAAGGCAGAACAGTTGAAACTGGAGCAGCAGCATGGCCAGGTGGACTGGGGACAGCAAGGAGTCATCATGTCAGGTAGTCCTGGGACATGGTCCTAGGGCCCAGGCCAGTTGAAACTGGAGCAGCAGCATGGCCAGGTGGACTGGGGACAGCAAGGAGTCATCATGTCAGGTAGTCCTGGGGCATGGTCCTAGGGCTCAGGTCCTCCGAGAGAGAGAAAGAAAGAGAGAAGGAGAGAATTAGAGAACGCACACTTAGATTCACACAGGACACCGAATAGGACAGGAGAAGTACTCCAGATATAACAAACTGACCCTAGCCCCGACACATAAACTAATGCAGCATAAATACTGGAGGCTGAGACAGGAGGGGTCAGGAGACACTGTGGCCCCATCCGAGGACACCCCGGACAGGGCCAAACAGGAAGGATATAACCCCACCCACTTTGCCAAAGCACAGCCCCCACACCACTAGAGGGATATCTTCAACCACCAACTTACCATCCTGAGACAAGGCCGAGTATAGCCCACAAAGATCTCCGCCACGGCACAACCCAAGGGGGGCGCCAACCCAGACAGGCCGACCACAACAGTGAATCAACCCACCCAGGTGACGCACCCCCCAGGGACGGCATGAGAGAGCCCCAGTAAGCCAGTGACTCAGCCCCGTAACAGGGTAGAGGCAGAGAATCCCAGTGGAAAGAGGGGAATCGGCCAGGCAGAGACAGCAAGGGCGGTTCGTTGCTCCAGAGCCTTTCCGTTCACCTTCCCACTCCTGGGCCAGACTACACTCAATCATATGACCCACTGAAGAGATGAGTCTTCAGTAAAGACTTAAAGGTTGAGACCGAGTTTGCGTCTCTGACATGGGTAGGCAGACCGTTCCATAAAAATGGAGCTCTATAGGAGAAAGCCCTGCCTCCAGCTGTTTGCTTAGAAATTCTAGGGACAATTAGGAGGCCTGCGTCTTGTGACCGTAGCGTACGTGTAGGTATGTACGGCAGGACCAAATCAGAGAGATAGGTAGGAGCAAGCCCATGTAATGCTTTGTAGGTTAGCAGTAAAACCTTGAAATCAGCCCTTGCTTTGACAGGAAGCCAGTGTAGAGAGGCTAGCACTGGAGTAATATGATCAAATTTTTGGTTCTAGTCAGGATTCTAGCAGCCGTATTCAGCACTAACTGAAGTTTATTTAGTGCTTTATCCGGGTAGCCGGAAAATAGAGCATTGCAGTAGTCTAACCTAGAAGTGACAAAAGCATGGATTAATTTTTCTGCATCATTTTTGGACAGAAAGTTTCTGATTTTTGCAATGTTACGTAGATGGAAAAAGCTGTCCTCGAAATGGTCTTGATATGTTCTTCAAAAGAGAGATCAGGGTCCAGAGTAACGCCGAGGTCCTTCACAGTTTTATTTGAGACGACTGTACAACCATTAAGATTAATTGTCAGATTCAACAGAAGATCTCTTTGTTTCTTGGGACCTAGAACAAGCATCTCTGTTTTGTCCGAGTTTAATAGTAGAAAGTTTGCAGCCATCCACTTCCTTATGTCTGAAACACATGCTTCTAGCGAGGGCAATTTTGGGGCTTCACCATGTTTCATTGAAATGTACAGCTGTGTGTCATCCGCATAGCAGTGAAAGTTTACATTATGTTTTCGAATAACATCCCCAAGAGGTAAAATATATAGTGAAAACAATAGTGGTCCTAAAACAGAACCTTGAGGAACACCGAAATTTACAGTTGATTTGTCAGAGGACAAACCATTCACAGAGACAAACTGATATCTTTCCGACAGATAAGATCTAAACCAGGCCAGAACATGTCCGTGTAGACCAATTTGGGTTTCCAATCTCTCCAAAAGAATGTGGTGATCGATGGTATCAAAAGCAGCACTAAGGTCTAGGAGCACGAGGACAGATGCAGAGCCTCGGTCCGTTGCCATTAAAATGTCATTTACCACCTTCACAAGTGCCGTCTCAGTGCTATGATGGGGTCTAAAACCAGACTGAAGCATTTCGTATACATTGTTTGTCTTCAGGAAGGCAGTGAGTTGCTGCGCAACAGCCTTCTCTAAAATTTTTGAGAGGAATGGAAGATTCGATATTGGCCGATAGTTTTTATATTTTCTGGGTCAAGGTTTGGCTTTTTCAAGAGAGGCTTTATTACTGCCACTTTTAGTGAGTTTGGTACACATCCAGTGGATAGAGAGCCGTTTATTATGTTCAACATAGGAGGGCCAAGCACAGGAAGCAGCTCTTTCAGTAGTTTAGTTGGAATAGGGTCCAGTATGCAGCTTGAAGGTTTAGAGGCCATGATTATTTTCATCATTGTGTCAAGAGATATAGTACTAAAAGACTTGAGCGTCTCTCTTGATCCTAGGTCCTGGCAGAGTTGTGCAGACTCAGGACAACTGAGGTTTGGAGGAATACGCAGGTTTAAAGAGGAGTCCGTAATTTGCTTTCTAATAATCATAATCTTTTCCTCAAAGAAGTTCATGAATTTATCACTGCTAAAGTGAAAGTCATCCTCTCTTGGGGAATGCTGCTTTTTAGTTAGCTTTGCGACAGTATCAAAAAGGAATTTCGGATTGTTCTTATTTTCCTCAATTAAGTTAGAAAAATAGGATGATCGAGCAGCAGTAAGGGCTCTTCGGTACTGCACGGTACCGTCCTTCCAAGCTAGTCGGAAGACTTCCAGTTTGGTGTGGCGCCATTTCCGTTCCAATTTTCTGGAAGCTTGCTTCAGAGCTCGGGTATTTTCTGTGTACCAGGGAGCTAGTTTCTTATGAGACATTTTTTTAGTTTTTAGGGGTGCAACTGCATCTAGGGTATTGCGCAAGGTTAAATTGAGATACTCAGTTAGGTGGTTAACGGATTTTTGTCCTCTGGCGTCCTTGGGTAGGCAGAGGGAGTCTGGAAGGGCATCAAGGAATCTTTGTGTTGTCTGTGAATTTATAGCACGACTTTTGATGTTCCTTGGTTGGGGTCTGAGCAGATTATTTGTTGCAATTGCAAACGTAATAAAATGGTGGTCCGATAGTCCAGGATTATGAGGAAAAACATTAAGATCCACAACATTTATTCCATGGGACAAAACTAGGTCCAGCGTATGACTGTGACAGTGAGTGGGTCCAGAGACATGTTGGACAAAACCCACTGAGTCGATGATGGCTCCGAAAGCCTTTTGGAGTGGGTCTGTGGACTTTTCCATGTGAATATTAAAGTCACCAAAGATTAGAATATTATCTGCAATGACTACAAGGTCCGATAGGAATTCAGGGAACTCAGTGAGAAACGCTGTATATGGCCCAGGAGGCCTGTAAACAGTAGCTATAAAAAGTGATTGAGTAGGCTGCATAGATTTCATGACTAGAAGCTCAAAAGACGAAAACGTCATTTTTTTTTTGTAAATTGAAATTTGCTATCGTAAATGTTAGCAACACCTCCGCCTTTGCGGGATGCACGGGGATATGGTCACTAGTGTAGCCAGGAGGTGAGGCCTCATTTAACACAGTAAATTCATCAGGCTTAAGCCATGTTTCAGTCAGGCCAATCACATCAAGATTATGATCAGTGATTAGTTCATTGACTATAATTGCCTTTGAAGTAAGGGATCTAACATTAAGTAGCCCTATTTTGAGAAGTGAGGTATCATGATCTCTTTCAGTAATGACAGGAATGGAGGTGGTCTTTATCCTAGTGAGATTGCTAAGGCGAACACCGCCATGTTTAGTTTTGCCCAACCTAGGTCGAGGCACAGACACGGTCTCAATGGTGATAGCTGAGCTGACTACACTGACTATGCTAGTGGCAGACTCCACTATGCTGGCAGGCTGGCTAATAGCCTGCTGCCTGGCCTGCACCCTATTTCATTGTGGAGCTAGAGGAGTTAGAGCCCTGTCTATGTTGGTAGATAAGATGAGAGCACCCCTCCAGCTAGGATGGAGTCCGTCACTCCTCAGCAGGTCAGGCTTGGTCCTGTTTGTGGGTGAGTCCCAGAAAGAGGGCCAATTATCTACAAATTCTATCTTTTGGGAGGGGCAGAAAACAGTTTTCAACCAGCGATTGAGTTGTGAGACTCTGCTGTAGAGCTCATCACTCCCCCTAACTGGGAGGGGGCCAGAGACAATTACTCGACATATTCGACATACAACATATTAATATCTTCTCAATGTAGTTATTTTAACAGCTAGTTAATCCAATAGATACATGTTTCAAAATGCCAATTGAATATAATATACTACAGTACTGTTTTCACATTAGACAATACACTTGCACTATCTTTTGAAATTGACTGAACATCAAATTTCGATAATTTCTATCCCATGTGTGACCTTTCACAATTGATGAAAAAAATATCTGTATTGTTCAGATATAATTACAACATAGGTGTACTGTAATCAAATGAAAGAAACAGCATTCGTTTGCATCAAGCCTGTCTTGAGCATTTGGCCATTGGTTCTCATCGACATCGCAGTAAATGTACTCATTGATCATGCACCTGGGGAAAAACCTTTTGGCATGGAGAATCCAAGCCTGACAAAGCCTGGATTGATGTCATTACATGAATCATTCATGGCCTGAAGGAGGGTGGTACGCTCATGGGGATGACACTCATATATCTTCCACCTGTACTGTACTATGTATTGTACTTATGTATTGTAGTGGTCCTGTATGTGGCTCAGTTCATAAGAGCATGGCACTAGCAAGACCAGAGTTGTGTGTTCGATTTCCACTGGGGTCACTTACGAAAATATAATGATTCACTGTTGCCACTTAGGATAAAAGCATCTGCTACGTAAATGGTATGTATTACAGTACTGTACTGGCCAGATCACCATGCGCAGTGTCAAGTGTCGGCTGGAGTGGTGTGAAGCTTGCCGCCATTGGACTCTGGAGCAGTGGAAACGCGTTCTCTGGAGTGATGCATCACACTTCACTATCTATCAGTCAGACGGACAAATCTGGATTTGGTGGATGCCAGGAGAACGCTACCTGCCCCAATGCAACCTCATCAAACACCTTTGGGATGAATTGGAACGGTGACTGCGAGCCAGGCCTAATAGCCCAACATCAGCGCCCGACCTCCCTATTGCTCTTGTGGCTGAATGGAAGCAAGTCCCCGCAGCAATGTTCCAACATCTAGTGGAAAGCCTTCTCAGAAGAGTGGAGGCAGTTTAGGCAGGAAAGGGGGGACCAACTCCATATTAATGCTAATGATTTTGGAATGAGATGTTCGACGAGCAGGTGTCCACATACTTTTCGTCATGTAGTGTGTAAGAGGATATTATCTCCTGTATGAACATTTTGTTGGCATGTATGGAGATGTTACTTAGCATCACTACTGTACTATATGCTCTTGTCTCTCTCCCTCTGAAAGAGGGAGAATGGGGAAAAGACAGTTTGTATGTGTGAAAGAAAGATCCCACCTTCCATAGTGTGACATCTGTGCCAGCAGAAGAACTTCTCACACCCACATGTCATCACACTAAGTTTGAGTACATTGTCATAACCTGTAATGCCATGGAAACACTAACGCAGTGAGCCCCACAATACCACTGCATAGCACACTGACCCACATGTCTGTGGTGGGACAGTCAGAGTGGCCACCAGCCAGATGAACCCACACACTAACCCTGGCTGCCCTGACTTCACTTGTCCACTACAAGTGGAATAATGTGACTCAGTATTAGGGATTTTTGTGGTATTACTAGATGTGTGTGTGTCAGGTGAACATACATGTCTTATGACAGTACATTTGAGTGTTATAACGGGGGTTTATATAATCAGAATTGAGTTGATTGACTGTGAATGGGCAGTTGGACTTGCTGCTAATGTTAGCATTGCTCTGAGTGAGAGGTGAGCTCTTTAGGTTGCTGTGTCAATGCTCCCTGTGATGTGGGGTGGGCGTTCTATGTTTTGTATTTCTTTGTGTTTGGCCGAGTGTGGTTCCCAATCAGAGGCAGCTGTCTCGTTGTCTCTGATTGGGAATCATACTTAGGTAGCCTTTTTCCCACCTATGTTGTGGTATCTTGTTTTTGTACAGCTCTTGTAGCCTATGGAACGGTACGGTCGTTTTGGTTTCACTTTGTTATTTTGTTGCTGGTTCTCATTTAAATAAATTTGATGACCACAAATTACGCTGCGCCTTGGTCTCCTTCAAACAACACATGTTACACCTGTCTTGCTCACTCGGTGCACATGGGAGGCAATTTGGCATGCCTCTAGTTCCTACCAATGGAAAAATTGATTGGGCCAATAGATGCCTCCCTCTCCACTTCCTCCAAACCTGCTCCTGGTAGAGTCCTCAGCTGCTGATCACTGTAAATACCACACACATGTACTCTCAAATTATGTGAGCTGTGGTGTTTGTTTTTTATTCACCCTCACCAACAAGTTCACACTTCTAGAAGATAATTAGACTGGAGAAGTCATCATGTTTGGCAGGACATGGAGTGGAAAGGAGTGAAATGTTAGCACAAACAGACTGGATTTCTAAAGGCTAATTATGTTGCCTTCCCAGGTTTGGGGTCAAATCCATTTCAATTCCAGTCAATTCAGAAAGTAAACCACGTTTCAATTCCAATTTGTCCTCATTGAAAAGCATTGAAGAGAATTGGAATTTCAGAGAATTCCTGAATTGACTGGAATTGGAAATGGAATTTACCCCAACCTTGTACCTTTCTAACTGATATTTGACGATTTCAACAATTTCTTTCTAAAAAAAAAAAGTGTTTTAGAGATAATGTACACGAAACAAAAATATTAACGCAACATGTAAAGTGTTGGTCCCATATTTAATGAGCTGAAATAAAAGATCCTAGAAATGTTCCATACCCACAAAAAGCTTATTTCTCTAAAATGTTGTGCACAATTTTTTTACATCCCTGATAGTGAGGATTTCTCCTGTTCAAATATGACCCATCTACCTGACAGGTGTGGCATATCAAGAAGCTTGTGCTGGGGACAATAAAAGGCCACTCTAAAATGTGCAGTTTTGTCACACAACACAATGCCACAGATGTCACACATGTGGGAACTCCTTCAAGACTGTTGTAAAAGCATTCCAGGTAAAGCTGGTTGAGAGAATGATAAGAGTGTGCAAAGCTGTTATCAAGGTAAAGGGTGACTATTTGAAGAATCTCACAAAATATATATATTTTGATTTGTTTAACTCTTTTTTGGTTACTACATGATTCCATGTGTGTTATTTCATAGTTTTGATGTCTTCACTATTATTCTACAATGGAGAAGATAGTAAAAATACAATACCTTGAATGACTAGGTGTGTCCAAACTGGCTGGTACTGTACAGTCGTGGCCAAAAGTTTTGAGAATGACACAAATATTAATTTTCACAAAGTCTGCTGCCTCAGTTTGTATGATGGCAATTTGCATATACTCCAGAATGTTATGAAGATCAGCTGAATTGCAAAGTCCCTTTTTGCCATGCAAATGAACTGAATCCCCCCAAAAACATTTCCACTGCATTTCAGCCCTGCCACAAAATGACCAGCTGACATGTCAGTGATTCTCTCATTAACACAGGTGTGAGTGTCGACGAGGACAAGGCTGGAGACCCCTCTGTCATGCTGATTGAGTTCTAATAACAGCCTGGAAACTTCAAAATGAGGGTGGTGCTTGGAATCATTGTTCTTCCTCTGTCAACCATGCTTACCTGCAAGGAAAAGGGCTTTGCACAAAAAGGGCTTCACAGGCAAGGATAATGCTGCCAGTAAGATTGCACCTAAATCAACCATTTATCGGATCATCAAGGAGAGAGGTTCAATCGTTGTGAAGAAGGCTTCAGGGCGCCCTATAAAGTCCAGCAAGTGCCAGGACCGTCTCCTAAAGTTGATTCAGCTGCGGGATCGGGGCACCACCAGTACAGAGCTTGCTCAGGAATGGCAGCAGGCAGGTGTGAGTGCATCTGCACGCACAGTGAGGTGAAGACCTTTGGAGGATGGCCTGGTGTCAAGAAGGGCAGCAAAGAAGCCACTTCTCTCCAGGAAAAACATCAGGGACAGACTGATATTCTGCAAAAGGTACAGGAATTGGACTGCTGAGTACTGGGATAAAGTCATTTTCTCTGATGAATCTTCTTTCCGATTGTTTGGGGCATCTGGAAAAAAGCTTGTCCGGAGAAGACAAGGTGAGCGCTACCATCAGTCCTATGTCATGCCAACAGTAAAGAATCCTGAGACCATTCATGTGTGGGGTTGCTTCTCAACCAAGGGAGTGGGCTCACTCATAATTTTGCCTAAGAACACAGCCATGAATGAAGAATGGTACCGACACATCCTCCGAGAGCAACTTCTCCCAACCATCCAGGAACAGTTTGGTGATGAACAATGCCTTTCCCAGCATGATGGAGCACCTTGCCATAAGGCAAAAGTGATAACTAAGTGGCTCGGGGAATAAAACATTGATATTTTGGGTCCATGGCCAGGAAACTCCCCAGACCTTAATCCCATTGAGAGCTTGTGGTCAATCCTCAAGAGACGGGTGGACAAACAAAAACCCACAAATTCTGACAAACTCCAAGCATTAATTATGCAAGAATGTGCTGCCATCAGTCAGGATGTGGCCCAGAAGTTAATTGACAGCATGCCAGGGCGGAATGGAGAGGTCTTGAAAAAGAAGGGTCAACACTGGAAATATTGACTCATTGCATCAACTTCCTGTTATTGTCAATAAAATCCTTTGACACTTGAAATAAAATGCTTGTAATTATACATCAGTATTCCATAGTAACATCTGACAAAAATATCTAAAGACACGGAAACCGCAAACTTTGTGGAAATTAATATTTGTGTTATTCTCAAAACTTTTGGCTATGACTGTGTGTATAATGTATAATATATATATATATATTTCATAATATCAGAGCACGATATACAGTATGTGGCTTGAGCCCTATTGTTAAGATGTGCAGTTCATACTCAATCCCTCTACTTCCCGTTCCCACGATTATTTCCCACTTTCATCAGTGACTGTGTATGTGAGTATTTCAGCTATCATGTGTCTGTGTGTGTTGCTGGCAGGGGTGGAAGGTGTCAAGGTGGGTGGTTAGGAAACATGTTGCTCTGGTATGGCGGTGGCAGTCATGCAAATAACTGCCGGTCTCACAGTAATTGACCGTTAATTAACATAAAGACGTTTAGCATCTCCTGGCTTCCATGCATACTGTAGCCTACAAGTCACCGATGCATACCTTTGGAACGTGTAATTTTTTAAAAAAGTGTCACGATCGTCGTATGGAGTAGACCAAAGCGCAGTGTGGTTAGAATACATTCTTCTTTATTTAATGAAGAACACGAAGAACACTTAAACAAAAAAACGAACGTGACGCTATGATAACGAGTGCAGACACAGGCAACTACACATAGACAATAACCCACGAAATACCCAAAGAAGATGGCTGCCTAAATATAACTCTGTAAACAAGGGCACCCTCATAGACGTCATCCTGACCAACTGGCCCTCCAAATACACCTCCGCTGTCTTCAACCAGGATCTCAGCGATCACTGCCTCATTGCCTGTATCCGCCACGGAGCCGCAGTCAAACGACCACCCCTCATCACTGTCAAACGCTCCCTAAAACACTTCTGTGAGCAGGCCTTTCTAATCGACCTGGCCCGGGTATCCTGGAAGGACATTGACCTCATCCCGTCAGTTGAGGATGCCTGGTCATTCTTTAAAAGTAACTTCCTCACCATTTTAGATAAGCATGCTCCGTTCAAAAAATGCAGAACCAAGAACAGATACAGCCCTTGGTTCACTCCAGACCTGACTGCCCTCGACCAGCACAAAAACATCCTGTGGCGGACTGCAATAGCATCGAATAGCCCCGTGATATGCAACTGTTCAGGGAAGTCAGGAACCAATACACGCAGTCAGTCTAAGGCCAGCTTCTTCAGGCAGAAGTTTGCATCCTGTAGCTCCAACTCCAAAAAGTTCTGGGACACTGTGAAGTCCATGGAGAACAAGAGCACCTCCTCCCAGCTGCCCACTGCACTGAGGCTAGGTAACACGGTCTCCACCGATAAATCCACGATTATCGAAAGCTTCAATAAGCACTTCTCAACGGCTGGCCAACAGCTCCGCCCCCCCCGCAGCTCCTCGCCCAAGCCTCTCCAGGTTCTCCTTTGCCCAAATCCAGATAGCAGATGTTCTGAAAGAGCTGCAAAACCTAGACCCGTACAAATCAGCTGGGCTTGACAATCTGGACCCTCTATTTCTGAAACTATCTGCCGCCATTGTCGCAACCCCTATTACCAGCCTGTTCAACCTCTCTTTCATATCGTCTGAGATCCCCAAGGATTGGAAAGCTGCCGCAGTCATCCCCCTCTTCAAAGGGGGAGACACCCTGGACCCAAACTGCTATAGACCTATATCCATCCTGCCCTGCCTATCTAAGGTCTTCGAAAGCCAAGTCAACAAACAGGTCACTGACCATCTCGAATCCCACCGTACCTTCTCCGCTGTGCAATCTGGTTTCCGAGCCGGTCACGGGTGCACCTCAGCCACGCTCAAGGTACTAAACGATATCATAACCGCCATCGATAAAAGACAGTACTGTGCAGCCGTCTTCATCGACCTCGCCAAGGCTTTCGACTCTGTCAATCACCATATTCTTATCGGCAGACTCAATAGCCTCGGTTTCTCGGATGACTGCCTTGCCTGGTTCACCAATTACTTTGCAGACAGAGTTCAGTGTGTCAAATCGGAGGGCATGCTGTCCGGTCCTCTGGCAGTCTCTATGGGGGTGCCACAGGGTTCAATTCTCGGGCCGACTCTTTTCTCTGTATATATCAATGATGTTGCTCTTGCTGCGGGCGATTCCCTGATCCACCTCTATGCAGACGACACCATTCTATATACTTTCGGCTCGTCATTGGACACTGTGCTATCTAACCTCCAAACGAGCTTCAATGCCATACAGCACTCCTTCCGTGGCCTCCAACTGCTCTTAAACGCGAGTAAAACCAAATGCATGCTTTTCAACCGATCGCTGCCTGCACCCGCATGCCCGACTAGCATCACCACCCTGGATGGTTCCGACCTTGAATATGTGGACATCTATAAGTCTATAAGCTCCATGTCATCTACAAGACCCTGCTAGGTAAAGTCCCCCCTTATCTCAGCTCGCTGGTCACCATAGCATCTCCCACCTGTAGCACACGCTCCAGCAGGTATATCTCTCTAGTCACCCCCAAAACCAATTCTTTCTTTGGCCGCCTCTCCTTCCAGTTCTCTGCTGCCAATGACTGGAACGAACTACAAAAATCTCTTAAATTGGAAACACTTATCTCCCTCACTAGCTTTAAGCACCAACTGTCAGAGCATCTTACAGATTACTGCACCTGTACATAGCCCACCTATAATTTAGCCCAAACAACTACCTCTTTCCCAACTGTATTTAATTTATTTATTTATTTTGCTCCTTTGCACCCCATTATTTTTATTTCTACTTTGCACATTCTTCCATTGCAAAACTACCATTCCAGTGTTTTACTTGCTATATTGTATTTACTTTGCCACCATGGCCTTTTTTGCCTTTACCTCCCTTCTCACCTAATTTGCTCACATTGTATATAGACTTGTTTTTTTTGTTTTGTTTTTTTTACTGTATTATTGACTGTATGTTTGTTTTACTCCATGTGTAACTCTGTGTCGTTGTATGTGTCGAACTGCTTTGCTTTATCTTGGCCAGGTCGCAATTGTAAATGAGAACTTGTTCTCAACTTGCTTACCTGGTTAAATAAAGGTGAAATAAATAAAAAATAAATAAAAAGTACCTAGGTGTCTGGCTAGACTGCAAACTCTCCTTCCAGACTCACATCAAACATCTCCAATCGAAAATCAAATCAAGAGTCGGCTTTCTATTCCGCAACAAAGCCTCCTTCACTCTCGCCGCCAAGCTTACCCTAGTAAAACTGACTATCCTACCGATCCTCGATTTCGGCGATGTCATCTACAAAATGGCTTCCAACACTCTACTCAGCAAACTGGATGCAGTCTATCATAGTGCCATCCGTTTTGTCACCAAAGCACCTTATACCACCCACCACTGCGACTTGTATGCTCTAGTCGGCTGGCCCTCGCTACATATTCGTCGCCAGACCCACTGGCTCCAGGTCATCTACAAGTCCATGCTAGGTAAAGCTCCGCCTTATCTCAGTTCACTGGTCACGATGGCAACACCCATCCGTAGCACACGCTCCAGCAGGTGTATCTCACTGATCATCCCTAAAGCCAACACCTCATTTGGCCGCCTTTCGTTCCAGTACTCTGCTGCCTGTGACTGGAACGAACTGCAAAAATCGCTGAAGTTGGAGACTTTTATCTCCCTCACCAACTTCAAACATCAGCTATCCGAGCAGCTAACCGATCGCTGCAGCTGTACATAGTCTATTGGTAAATAGCCCACCCATTTTCACCTACCTCATTCCCATACTGTTTTTATACTGTTTTTTTATTTATTTATTTACTTTTCTGCTCTTTTGCACACCAATATCTCTACCTGTACATGACCATCTGATCATTTATCACCCCAGTGTTAATCTGCAAAATTGTATTATTCGCCTACCTCCTCATGCCTTTTGCACACATTGTATATAGACTGCCCATTTTTTTCTACTGTGTTATTGACTTGTTAATTGTTTACTCCATGTGTAACTCTGTGTTGTCTGTTCACACTGCTATGCTTTATCTTGGCCAGGTCGCAGTTGCAAATGAGAACTTGTTCTCAACTAGCCTACCTGGTTAAATAAAGGTGAAATAAAAAAATTTAAGAAATATGGTTCCCAATCAGAGACAACGATAAACACCTGCCTCTAATTGAGAACCAATCTAGGCAACCATAGACCAACATAAACACCTAGATGAAAACAACCCCATAAATCTATAAACCCTAGACAGTACAAACACCCTAGAATAAGACAAAAACACACATACCGCCCATGTCACACCCTGACCTAACCAAAATAATAAAGAAAACAAAGAATACTTAATGTCAGGGCGTGTCAAAAAAAAGTATGATAAATCCATGTAATATAGCCTACACCATCACAATAAATTCATAATTTATTTTAAACTTGTCTAAAGAAAATGTTGTCTATTTCAGAAGAACAGAATAGCATACTCTGAGTTGTCTTTATGTTAGGCCCTGAAATGGACTACACTAGTTAACAGACAAGATTTGCTTCAAATTCTGTGGCATTACATTTAATAGTATGAAGAATACAATTGAACATAGCTTAATAAAATGGAAAGGATATTTTTCCTAAACTATTTGAGGGAGTGCTTACATGTGGCTATTCTGTGTTGAGCGGTTAACAAAGAATGTGGTCCTCCTGTATGCTTAATTTAGAGTTATTTATGCAACTTTAGTGGTGATACAAATGTTGGGCAAATGTTTTGATTTTTAATACATTCTCAGGCTGCATGATGGGACTCAAATTATGATTTGAAAAAAGGCACTTGAAAGGCATGAGCTCTGATTTGTTTATTGTGCAGGCTACACACTTAACCAGTCTCATTCACAATTTGACAAACACTTAATAATATTCTAACCAGGCCTCGGATTTCCCGGCGGCATCCCCCTTGTGTGGCAGTAATGCCCCCTAAAAAAGCCATGCCTTTTGAAGGCCAAAGTGGCCGTTGTGCCCTTAGGCTGAATATAATAATTATAATTCCTGGCTGCTGTGCTCCGAAACACCTCTCACTCACATGGCTCTCTCAGATATTTCAATGATTATTTGCCAATGCTTGTCATGTGAGTGGGTCCTTCTCACAGGCATTTCATCTAAGAAGGGGGCTACAAGTGAAGACACATCGGGGACGCAACTGTGTGAATTCCGAAGCGCATATTGAAGATGTTAGAACAGTCCATATTTTCGTCAGCCAAGAAGATGAGTAGGCCTAACGAACAGCAAAATCACTAGCCAATGTTAATGTACTATCCCCCATAATACAAAAGTTTACCCATTCTATTGGTCAAATTGTCCTTCTGTGCAATAAATAAATTATACAAACATACTATGGGAAAGTTGTGGGATGCGATAGATTCCAAACTAATGCAACAACTCACATCAAAAAAACGTTGAAAAGCATTGAGGCTGATGCAATAGATCAGAACGTTTACCTTAAAATGTTGATAAACTATTACGCAATTTCTTCACATTAAAAGTGTGCACATGGCAGTAGTCAATAAGTGTAAATGTTCCAAAATGCAATCAATTAGCGGGAAACCCTTATCGAAAATGACGGAAATGCGATAATGCATGTAAAGATTATCTTCCCCAAACTTGAAACTCATGCTCCGCCTATGTATGTCAGTTAGGCTCTAATCAAGTTCAATCAAATTTTATTCGTCACATGCGCCGAATACAACAGTTGTTGTAGACCTTACAGGGAAATGCTTAAAACAATGCAGTTTTAAAGAAGAAGACAAAAATATAAATATAATAAATAATTAAGGAGCAACAATAAAATAACAGTAGCAAGGCTATATACAGGGGGTTCTGGTACAGAGTCCATGTGCAGGGACAACCGTTAGTCGAGGTGATGGAGGTAATATGTACATGTAGGTATAGATAAAGTGACTAAGCATGGATAATAAACTGACTAGTAGCAGTGTAAAAATGGGGTGGGGTGGGGACAATGCAAATAGTCTGGATAGCCATTTGATGAACTGTTCAGGAGTCTTATGGCTTGGGGGTAGAAGCTGTTAAGAAGCCTTTTTGACCTAGACTTGGAGCTCCGGTACCTCTGGTTGTGTGGTAGCAGAGAGAACAGTCTATGACTAGGGTGGCTGGAGTCCTTTGAAATGTTTTAGGCCTTCCTCTGAGAACGGCTGGTATAGAGGTCCTGGATGGCAGGAAGCTTGGCCCCAGTGATATACTGGGCTGTACGCACTACCCTCTGTAGTGCCTTGCGGTCGGAGGCCGAGCAGTTACCATACCCGTGCTCGGTCCTCTGTTTTTTCGTAGTCCACAATCATCTCCTTTGTCTTGATCACATTGAGGGAGAGGTTGTTATCCTGGCAACACACTGCCAGGACTCAGACCTCCTCCCTATAGGCTGTCTCATCACTGTCTGTGATCAGGCCTACCATTGTATCTTCAGCAAACTTAATGATGGTGTAGGAGTCGTGCTTGGCCTGCAGTCATGGGTGAACAGGGAGTACAGGAAGGGACTGAGCATGCACCCCTGAGAGTGATGTGTTGTTACCTACCCTTACCACCTGGGGGCGACCCGTCAGGAAGTCGAGGATCCAGTTGCAGAGGGAGGTGTTTAGTCCCAGGGTCCTTAGCTTAGTGATGAGCTTTGAGGGCACTATGGTGTTGAACGCTGAGCTGTAGTCAATGAATAGCATTCTCACGTAGGTGTTCCTTTTGTCCAGGTGGGAAAGGGCAGTGTACAATAGAGATTGCATCATCTGTGGATCTGTTGGGGTGGTATGCAAATTGAAATGGCTCTAGGGTTTCTGGGATAATGGTGTTGATGTAAGCCATGACCAGCATTTCAAAGCACTTCATGGCTACAGACGTGAGTGCTACGGATCGGTAGTCATTTAGGCAGGTTACCTTGGTGTTCTTGGGTACAGGATCTATGGTGGTCTGCTTGAAACATGTTGGTATTACAGACCCAGTCAGGGTATTAAAGACTTGCCAGTTGGTCAGTGCATGCTTGGAGTACACGTCCTGGTAATCCATCTGGCCTTGTGAATGTTGACATGTGACATGTGTACGAGCGTCTGAGCCGGTATAGAATGACTCAATCTTAGTCCTGTATTGACGCTTTGCCTGTTTGATGGTTCGTCGGAGGGCATAGAGGGATTTCTTATTAGCATCGTCCTCTGACCATTTCCATATTGAGTGAGTCACTGGTACTTCCTGCTTTATTTTTTGCTTGTAAGCAGGAATCAGGAGGATAGAGTTATGGTCAGATTTGTCACCCATCAGACTATTCTTGATTTAATCTTGTCTTTACATATACTAAATAGCATATTGGTGATTTTTTATTTATTTAGAATGGACCATTATCATGCACCTGTCTCGGAACAGGGGCAGGGGGAAAAATACATGTAATCTATGCACTTAAATAGCGAATGGAAAACGCTTTTCCCGTGGTTCCTTTTCATGCCAGCCAGGTCGACTATACTCCTGTTGTAAAGCGAAGCAGTGTGCTTAATATTAGGAAAGTTGATAAATAAATATATTAGGCCTAGCCTATAGAAAGCTGATGGGATCCTCCTCTTTTTAATAGAGGCCATCAAGACTCTGTTTTCTCACACAATTGCATAGCCTATAGAAATGTTGCTCAACATGAGCTCATGGGCTCTCATGAAGTGTTTTATTTTTGATAACATTTGCATTGATGTCAGAGTGACTAGAGGGACAATAAAGGGCTCAGTACCAGGCAGTTAGCAAGTTTGGTAGGCTGCTAATGACCATCAGCAGCATCAGAGCTTTGAGAAGCCTAGTTACCGTGACTAGAGTCACATGGAATTTGACTGCGTTCATATGACTCGTGACTGCCGGTGTGACGGTAATAAGGTCACCGTAACAGCCCTATGCTCTGGTGATGCTGGAAGGGGAGGCATTGGGAGGCAGGGGGGTATCGAGCGGCACTCTAGTGATGCTGGAAGGGGACGCGTTGGGAGGCAGGGGGTATCGAGCGGACCTCTGGTGATGCTGGAAGGGGAGGCATTGGGAGGCAGGGGGTATCGAGCGGCCCTCTAGTGATGCTGGAAGGGGACGCGTTGGGAGGCAGGGGGGTATCGAGCGGCCCTTTGGTGATGCTGGAAGGGGACGCGTTGGGAGGCAGGGGGGTATCGAGCGGCCCTCTGGTGATGCTGTAAGGGGAGGCGTTGGGAGGCAGGGGGGTATCGAGCGGCCCCCTGGTGATGCTGGAAGGGGAGGCATTGGGAAACGGGGGTATCGAGCGGCCCTCTGGTGATGCTGGAAGGGGAGGCGTTGGGAGGCAGGGGGATATCGAGCGGCCCTCTGCGCGGCCTGACACTTACGATGACCTTGGCCTCTGGTACTAATGGAAGTAGAGGGCAGCAGAGGTTTCTCTCTCTCTCGTCTGTCTGTCTGTCTGTCCTCCACTATCTCCTTTATGTTTGTTGGTGTCTACAAGGTGTCAGTCATTATCTTCCATCTTCTCTCCTCGATCTCTCTGGTTCTCCCCTTTCTCCTTTTCTCCACCTCCAGTCCATTCTCTCTACATGTTGTTCTTACCGTATCCCTGTATCGTTTAAAGAGCTACAATGTTCTGAACAAGGAAAATCTCCACCATGACATAATGGTCCGTTTTTAGGTCAAACAGATCGTTATCACTGCAAGAGCACATTACGGAGGCTAACTACTAAACAAGTATCCATTGGTCAAAATAAATGGTCTGAAAAAGCAGTCAACATGGCAGTTACCTTATCTATTATGAGTACAGAATACATGTAGGATTTTGCCTGGGTTACGTCTCGTCACGCAACTGGGCTTCTTGGTAATCCCCTCTTTTATAATTGAATTTCGATTTGCGCCTTACAAAAAGAGGGAAATAATCCCTGTCATTGATCTTTGCTGGTATTGATTAGTCTGCGTAAGATTAAGCACATTATGTGATTGACTGTACAATCAGTGGTCCGTAGAAGAGGGACAGATGGTGAATGTCAGTCAGTGAGAGAGACAGACCCTACATCTCCCCCTACTGCGCCCCCTGTCTCTGACTAAGTCTGTAGGGAAGAACAATTCTTACTAAAATAAATCCAGACAACAGGAGGTTGGGGGCACCTTAATTGGGGAGGATGGGCTCGTGCTAATGGCTGGAGTGGGATTGATGGAATGGTATCAAATTCATCAAACACACAGTTGAATACCATTCCATCCATCCATCCAGCCATTGTTATGAGCCGTCCTCACTTCAGCAGCCTCCACTGCTCCAGACGTTGTTTTTCTAAATGAAAATATGCTTCATGATTCTGCGTATACTGTATTTGTTTGTGTTAGCTATAGGTTTGTGTGCATTTATGTGTGTGTCTCAGTTTGTGTCTGAGTGTACTGTATGTATGTGTTTGTATGTAAGTGTGAGTGTGTTGTGCATACTGTATCAGCAGCTGTGTTGCCGCGGGGCTCCAGTTGTGAGGGCTGGGCTGCTGGGTGCAGAGGGAGAGTTTTCTCCCGCCCTCTCTTCCAGCCACACTCCTCAACATGAGCCTGAAACAGAAACTCCAACCTGTGAGTACTCCAACTCTACTCTCTCACTCCCTATTCTCTTCTTCCTTTCTCTTCCTGTCTCACTCCTCAACATGAGCCTGAAACAGAAACTCCAACCTGTGAGTACTCCAACTCTACTCTCTCACTCCCTATTCTCTTCTTCCTTTCTCTTCCTGTCTCACTCCTCAACATGAGCCTGAAACAGAAACTCCAACCTGTGAGTACTCCAACTCTACTCTCTCACTCCCTATTCTCTTCTTCCTTTCTCTTCCTGTCTCACTCCTCAACATGAGCCTGAAACAGAAACTCCAACCTGTGAGTACTCCAACTCTACTCTCTCACTCCCTATTCTCTTCTTTCTTTCTCTTCCTGTCTCACTCCTGTCCTTTTCTGCCTCTCCTCTTACCCTCATGGTCATCTGGTGGTTCGTAGCAGGCTACCTAGCTCCATCCTCCGTATTGACAGTGAGGCAGGGACAGTGACGGATGTTGTTAGTGCTGATGTAATCTTGTTGTCGTCATAATTTGTCTTGTGTCACTTGTCGTCCACTTTTTTTTCATAGGTGATAAATATGTTGATGTTTTGTGGGCTCCAGGGTCTCTGTTGGTCTCTGGAATTTGGAATGTTCATTTGATTAGCATGAATCAAATGTAATTTTGTTCTGAAAATGAGTATTCTAATTTAAAGAGAACAGTTCACAGAACCTGCAAGGTGTTTGTTTTGGTGTATGAAATAACACTAGTGTCAGAGGTTTTTAATTTCAGACTGGATTGTTAATGAAGTATTAACATAGTTAGGTGTTCTTTATGCAAATAGCTAGTGTTTGTTTTTAATCTTTAAAAATATATTTGTTGTATTCTATGTCAGATGTCATTGTATTTTCCAATAAGGACTGTTAACTGTTATAAGCCCTGAGTGGTTTGGGTTAAACATTGTGGTGCAGACAGCATGGATCTTATTCAGGCTGACATTATGAAACAGGACTGGAAATTATGTCAATAATCTGAAATTACCCAGATGAGTGAATCTGGTTAACACACACACACACACACTGCCCATCCCTCAGCTTGCTCCCACAGGTTCATCATGTTAGATGTTAAACTCAGTCCTCAGGGGGAGAATCCTGATCGTTGGTACGAGAGCGCATCTGTCAGAGAAAGAGCACAGTGACACGTGGAATCACAAGCCTCATTTAGCCACAAACATTGGTAGCAATAAGGCCTAAGGTCCTGAGCCCGATGTAGCCCCCAGCAGTCAGGTCTCCTTTCATACGGTATGTAGCAAACAGTACTGCAGGTGTACAATCTTCATTTCATCATCCTGTTGCAGGAGAACGTTCCTGCAATACAGAAAATGTCAAGCGTGTTGTGTATTTGAGGTTTAAAAAGGCTTCTGAAATTTATAATTTCCACTTTGAAATGCCATTAATTATAATCCACATAATAATTCACATTTCCTGTTGCTGCAGAGTTATTTTCCTGCTGTATCGAACTGGCTAAAATTAAGATCCTACATCTGTACAGTACTTTAAATGCTCTGCTATGAGAGGTTCTGCAGTGCATTTTGACATCCTCAGTCTTCAGTCAATCGTTTCGGTGTGTTGTTTCAAATTGTTTATTCAGGGTAAGAAATGCATTAACTGAACTATCCATTTAATTAAAGCTCAGTCCTACTATTCCCTGTATTAGATTAGTTTACTGACTATTGGAGCAGCACCCCCTGGACTGGGTGAGAGTTGGGTCATAAAGTGGGAAGTGTGTAGTCTGGATGGGAATCGATAGGAGACTAACCATGTGGTGTCATTTTACCACCTCTAGGACTGACTGTATGTGGGGAATTTAGCCGTACAGGTTTGTTCTCTTACTTTGAGTCTGAACATCTTTTCCATTTAAGAATGTTCTGGAAAGAGATGGAAATTGTCATAGGAAGCTTTCACCTTGTACTCTCAGGTTATTTAGTAGAGCAAAAACCTTGTAGCACTGAACATGCCGCATTTAATGTATCTGTATTTTGTGATCCAGCTAAGTAGGGACATTTGAGAGGGTTGGCAGCAAGGGCACCATGGTAACGCTGTGTGTTATTACAGATTATTCTGTCACCATGGCTATGTTCATAGTTATGCAAACTATACATGCAAAGTAGTATGAGCCAGTGTTGGTTCCACCAGTCTAGTCTGCAGAACATGTTGACTGTGGTGGTTCCACCAGCCCAGCCTGCAGCACATGTTGACTGTGGAGATTCCACCAGCCCAGCCTGCAGCACATGTTGACTGTGTTGGTTCCACCAGCCCAGCCTGCAGCACATGTTGACTGTGGAGGTTCCACCAGCCCAGCCTGCAGCACATGTTGACTGTGGAGGTTCCACCAGCCCAGCCTGCAGCACATGTTGACTGTGGAGGTTCCACCAACCCAGCCTGCAGCACATGTTGACTGTGGAGGTTCCACCAGCCCAGCCTGCAGCACATGTTGACTGTGGAGGTTCCAGCAGTCTAGGCTGAAGCACATGTTGACTGTGGTGGTTCCACCAGCCCAGCATGCAGCACATGTTGACTGTGGAGGTTCCACCAGTCTAGCCTGCAGCACATGTTGATCAGGGAGGTTGCACCAGCCTAGTGTGCAGCACATGTTGATCAGGGAGGTTGCACCAGCCTAGTGTGCAGCACATGTTGATCAGGGAGGTTCCATCAGCCTAGTGTGCAGCACATGTTGATCAGGGAGGTTGCACCAGCCTAGTGTGCAGCACATGTTGATCAGGGAGGTTGCACCAGCCTAGTGTGCAGCACATGTTGATCAGGGAGGTTGCACCAGCCTAGTGTGCAGCACATGTTGATCAGGGAGGTTGCACCTGCCCAGCCTGTAGCACATGTTGACTGTAGAGGTTCCACCAGCCTAGTGTGCAGCACATGGTGATCAGGGAGGTTGCACCTGCCTAGTGTGCAGCACATGTTGATCAGGGAGGTTCCACCAGCCTAGTGTGCAGCACATGTTGATCAGGGAGGTTGCACCTGACCAGCCTGTAGCACATGTTGACTGTGGAGGTTCCACCAGCCTAGTGTACAGCACATGTTGATCAGGGAGGTTGCACCTGCCCAGCCTGTAGCACATGTTGACTGTAGAGGTTCCACCAGCCTAGTGTGCAGCACATGGTGATCAGGGAGGTTGCACCTGCCTAGTGTGCAGCACATGTTGATCAGGGAGGTTCCACCAGCCTAGTGTGCAGCACATGTTGATCAGGGAGGTTGCACCTGACCAGCCTGCAGCACATGTTGACTGTGGAGGTTCCACCAGCCTAGTGTACAGCACATGTTGATCAGGGAGGTTGCACCAGCCCAGCCTGCAGCACATGTTGATCAGGGAGGTTGCACCAGCCTAGCCTGCAGCACATGTTAACTGTCATGAATCTCGAGTGAGACAACAACAGATTTGATTTATTTTCTACTGAACCTTATTTTAAATAGGCAAGTCAGTTAAGGACAAATTCTTATTTACAATGACAGCCTATCCCGGCCAAACCCGGACGACGCTGGGCCAATTGTGCTGTGCCCTATGGGACTCCCAATCCCATCCGGATGTGATACAGTCTGGAATCGAATCAGGGACTGTAGTGACTTCTCTTTGCACTGAGATGCAGGGCCTTTGCACCATTCGGGAGCCCATATGGGCGATATCAGAGAGCACATTGTGCACCATGGTCTGCCTATGTCCAGAGCTGTAAAAAATACTTGAAAGTACTACTTAAGTAGTTTCTTGGTATCTGTACTTTACTTTACTATTTATATTTTTGACTACTTTTACTTTTACTTTTATTTTCCAAAAGAAAATTATGTACTTTTTACTCCATACATTTTCCCTGACACCCAAAAGTACTCATTACATTTTGAATGGTTAGCAGGACAGGAAAATGGTCTAATTCACACACTTATCAAGAGAACATCCCTGGTCATCCATACAGCCTCTACGTCAAGCACACAGACAGTTTTGACCAATACTGCCCTCCTACACAAGCACTCACAAAAGGTTAGAGAAAATAAACCAAAATCACCCAGCTCTTTGCAACAATCCCTGTCGATTTGCTTGTAAATTAGGGCACTTACCCTGCTCTGCCATTGGCCGAGGGACAGTGCAGGGGGTCACATGGTGTGACAGGTGAGCTGCAGCAGGGTCTTTTAAAAGGCCAGTGAGTGGGGTGGGGCGGGGGATAAGGTTACAGACAGCCAGGCAGCCAGAGAGGGTCCACTCCCCAGCAGTGGTCTGTTAGAGCTGGGCACATAGGCACTGGGCCACTGGGTAGCTGATCTGGAGCATTGTGCTGGACATAGCGGGCTAGGATGGAGCAGGGGAGGACCTATATGTTCCGGGGGAGGCAGGGTGGGCTGCTGGGGAATTTGAGGAGGACCAGGGTGTCGTGCTCCTCCTCCTCCTGCTGCTGCTGTGGTCGGGACCAGGATAGACTGGAGCTCCTGGATATGGAGGCTCTCATCGTTGTACCGGTTAGTAGGAGCACTAGGCTCAGACTGATTGGTCTATGTGAGTGTGATCTATGGTCTATGGTCTATGTGAGTGTGATCTCATGGGTTATTGTTGTCCATTCAGATACTGTGGTTTCGATGATGGTGTGTGAGGAAAATATACATTTTTAGGTAATATTATGGTCTGTGCCGTCACTATGAGAACACAATCACTAAGGTCATCTCTATTTGAATTCGCACCTATAATTTACATACTGGTTATTATAGTTGATTTGGTTCCTACTTGGCTGTACTGACTGTGTTGAACACTCAGAAATCAGAATTCTGTCAAAAATGTAGATATTTGTCTTGTGAAAAGCTGTGTGTTGGCTTCTACAGTGTTTGTGTTGAGTCCATTGAGACAGATATTGTTTATACTCCAGGACATAATTGTCTTCATGACAATATGACTGGCTAGCTGTGAGACTGAGGGATGTTTGTGTGAACATTTACACTCATTGCATTGTATTACACACACACACACACACACACACACACACACACACACACACACACACACACACACACACACACACACACACACACACACACACACACACACTCCTTCTCCCTCTTTGTCACTCACTCTGGAATACACATTAACTCTGATTGATTTGTGACAGGGCTTGAACAGCTAATGGAGGGTTGTTGTGGTTTTTTTGCTGCTGCTGTTCTAGTTGTGCTGAGATGATAGACATGTGGGTTGAAGGCCCGCGGTGTCAGACACAGTAGGTAGTTAGACAGAACACAGTTGCTCCCCTTCCTTCCCCCAAAGAGCACAACAAAGACAATATCAGGTCCTGTTCTGCTCCTCTCTTCTGAACTGCCTTCTGCTCTGGTTCCCTGAACCCATGTCCCTCGGGTTTCTCGGCACAGTTCTCTGACATGACTCACTCTCTTTCCCATTTCTTATACTGCTTTACATTTTGCTAAGGCTGTTTGGCTTATCATTTCATATTCTTGGGGTTCTAATCAAGGCCTTTTCAGCAGGGTGGTGAGGGACCATTGTGAAGATATTCCGTTTCAATTCTGTTTCACTTTTACTGCCCATGATTAATCTAGATTCAGCAGGACTCTCTGACCATCTCTGCCCTCTCCCCGTTTAGGTACTGTCCCTAGGGGCTGATGTCCTGCCAGAGTACAAGCTCCAGGCGCCTCGCATCCACAAGTGGACCATCCTCCACTACAGTCCCTTCAAGGCGGTGTGGGACTGGGTCATCCTCCTGCTGGTCATCTACACGGCCGTCTTCACCCCCTACTCCGCTGCCTTCCTGCTCAACGAGGTGGAGGACGAGCTCCGGCGCTCCTGTGGCTACACCTGCAATCCCCTCAACGTGGTGGATCTGGTGGTGGACGTCATGTTTATCGTGGACATTCTCATCAACTTCCGGACCACATATGTCAATCACAATGACGAGGTGGTCAGCCACCCGGGGCGCATCGCCCAGCATTACTTCAAAGGCTGGTTCCTCATTGATATAGTGGCAGCCATCCCCTTCGACCTGCTCATATTCCGCTCTGGCTCTGATGAGGTGAGATGGATGGAGGAGAAGGTGGATAATTTACATCTATGTGTAGTAATGGTCCTGTTTTGCAGTGTTGGTCAGTGTACCATTTCAACAAAGACTCTCTCATAAATCTTCTTGTTCTTTTACATTAATTGCTTTGTTTGTACATTGAACCTCTCTCCTCTCAGCCCCAGACAACCACTCTGATTGGCTTGCTGAAGACTGCTCGGCTGCTGCGATTGGTGCGTGTGGCGCGGAAGCTGGACCGCTACTCAGAGTACGGCGCCGCCGTTCTCTTCCTCCTCATGTGCACCTTTGCCCTCATTGCCCATTGGCTGGCCTGTATCTGGTACGCCATCGGCAACGCGGAGCGCACCAACTCGGCCCGCATCGGGGGCATGAAGATCGGCTGGCTGGACAACCTGGCTGAACAGATTGGTAAACCATACAACGACACAGATCCTGCCTCTGGCCCCTCCACCAAGGATAAATACGTCACAGCGCTTTACTTTACCTTCAGCAGCTTGACCAGCGTGGGCTTCGGCAGCGTTTCCCCCAACACCAACCCTGAGAAGATCTTCTCCATCTGCATCATGCTAATCGGCTGTGAGTACGTCACCAGTGTGTCTGAGTACGTCACCAGTGTGTCTGAGTACGTCACCAGTGTGTCTGAGTACGTCACCAGTGTGTCTGAGTACGTCACCAGCTTGTCTGAGTACGTCACCAGTGTGTCTGAGTACGTCACCAGTGTGTCTGAGTACGTCACCAGTGTGTCTGAGTACGTCACCAGCGTGTCTGAGTACGTCACCAGCGTGTCTGAGTACGTCACCAGCGTGTCTGAATACGTCACCAGCGTGTCTGAGTACGTCACCAGCGTGTCTGAGTACGTCACCAGCGTGTCTGAGTACGTCACCAATGTGTCTGAGTACGTCACCAGTGTGTCTGAGTACGTCACCAGCGTGTCTGAGTACGTCACCAGCTTGTCTGAGTACGTCACCAGCGTGTCTGAGTACGTCACCAGCGTGTCTGAGTACGTCACCAGTGTGTCTGAGTACGTCACCAGTGTGTCTGAGTACGTCACCAGTGTGTCTGAGTACGTCACCAGCTTGTCTGAGTACGTCACCAGCGTGTCTGAATACGTCACCAGCGTGTCTGAGTACGTCACCAGCGTGTCTGAGTACGTCACCAGCGTGTCTGAGTACGTCACCAGCGTGTCTGAGTACGTCACCAGCGTGTCTGAGTACGTCACCAGCGTGTCTGAGTACGTCACCAGCGTGTCTGAGTACGTCACCAGCGTGTCTGAGTACGTCACCAATGTGTCTGAGTACGTCACCAGTGTGTCTGAGTACGTCACCAGTGTGTCTGAGTACGTCACCAGTGTGTCTGAGTACGTCACCAGTGTGTCTGAGTACGTCACCAGTGTGTCTGAGTACGTCACCAGTGTGTCTGAGTACGTCACCAGTGTGTCTGTATTTTGCCTGTGTGTCCAGAGTGTTCATATGCATTGCTGCATTACTTTAAGGGTAGTATCACCTATCATTTTAGGTGGATGTCACTGACATGTCTCTCTGTCGTCTGCTGTAGCTCTGATGTATGCCAGTATCTTTGGTAACGTGTCGGCTATCATCCAGAGGCTGTACTCCGGCACGGCCCGTTACCACACCCAGATGCTGCGTGTCAAAGAGTTTATCCGCTTCCACCAGATCCCAGAGGGACTACGCCAGAGACTGGAGGAATACTTCCAACATGCCTGGTCCTATACCAATGGCATCGACATGAACGCTGTGAGTCACTCTCAAACACACATTCATATACAGCCAAACACACACACATCCATACGCACGGGAAAAACACACACGTTCATATTCACATGAAAAACACATATTCCCTACTTGCCACCTGAGTTTTTCTGTCATTAGGTGCTCAGACAGGGAGACCTAACAGTGTAAAAGATGTGCGTCATATCCTTTGTGTTAGTAGATAGATAGCATCTTGCTGGTTGCAGAGAAGAGAAAAGCATTAGCCCTCTAACACCACAGGAACATGACGTAGCAGAGAGCACGCCTGTCAATTCAATCTGAACAGAGTTGATCGCATAGACACTGTGTGTGTGCATGTGTCCCCTTGTCAATAGTGAGCATCAACTGAAACAGCTCACCCCCCACTCGCTCTCTTTCTCTGTTTCTCTGTTTCTCTGTTTCTCTCTCTCTCTCTCTCTCTCTCTCTCTCTCTCTCTCTCTCTCTCTCTCTGCCTCTCTCTCTGCCTCTCTCTCTCTCTCTGTCTCTCTCTCTCTGTCTCTCTCTCTGTCTCTCTCTCTGTCTCTCGCTCTGTCTCTCTCTCTGTCTCTCTCTCTGTCTCTCTCTCTCTCTCTCTCTCTCTCTCTGTCTCTCTCTCTCTCTCTGTCTCTTTCTCTCTCTGTCTCTCTCTCTCTGTCTCTCTCTCTCTCTCTCTCTTCTCTCTTTCTTCTCTCTTTCTCCCTCTCCCATTACTCTAGGTGCTGAAGGGTTTCCCTGAGTGTCTGCAGGCTGATATCTGCCTCCACCTGAACCGCTGTCTGCTCCAGAACTGCAGGGCCTTCAAGGGGGCCAGTAACGGCTGTCTGCGGGCGCTGGCCATGAGGTTTAAGACCACCCACGCCCCTCCGGGCGACACCCTGGTCCACATGGGAGATGTCCTCTCAGCTCTCTACTTCATCTCTAGAGGGTCCATAGAGATTCTGAGAGACGATGTGGTGGTGGCCATACTGGGTAGGCTGAAGGGTGGTGGTGGTTACTGGGTAGGCTGAAGGGTGGTGGTGGTTACTGGGTAGGCTGAAGGGTGGTGGTGGTTACTGGGTAGGCTAAAGGGTGGTGGTGGTTACTGGGTAGGCTGAAGGGTGGTGGTGGTTACTGGGTAGGCTGAAGGATGGGTGTGGTTACTGGGTAGACTGAAGGGTGGTGGTGGTTACTGGGTAGGCTGAAGGGTGGTTGTGGTTACTGGGTAGGCTGAAAGGTGGTTGTGGTTACTGGGTAGGCTGAAAGGTGGTGGTGGGTACTGGGTAGGCTGAAGGGTGGTTGTGGTTACTGGGTAGGCTGAAAGGTGGTGGTGGTTACTGGGTAGGCTGAAGGGTGGTGGTGGTTACTGGGTAGGCTGAAGGGTGGTGGTGGTTACTGGGTAGGCTGAAGGATGGGTGTGGTTACTGGGTAGGCTGAAGGGTGGTGGTGGTTACTGGGTAGGATGAAGGGTGGTGGTGGTTACTGGGTAGGCTGAAGGGTGGTGGTGGCCATACTGGGTAGGCTGAAGGATGGGTGTGGTTACTGGGTAGGCTGAAGGGTGGTGATGGTTACTGGGTAGGCTGAAGGGTGGTGGTGGTTACTGGGTAGGCTGAAGGGTGGTGGTGGTGGTAGTGGTGGTTACTGGGTAGGCTGAAGGGTGGTTGTGGTTACTGGGTAGACTGAAGGGTGGTGGTGGTTACTGGGTAGGCTGAAGGGTGGTGGTGGTTACTGGGTAGGCTGAAGGGTGGTGGTGGTTACTGGGTAGGCTGAAGGGTGGTGGTGGTTACTGGGTAGGCTGAAGGGTGGTGGTGGTGGTAGTGGTGGTTACTGGGTAGGCTGAAGGGTGATTGTGGTTACTGGGTAGACTGAAGGGTGGTGGTGGTTACTGGGTAGGCTGAAGGGTGGTGGTGGTTACTGGGTAGGCTGAAGGGTGGTGGTGGGTACTGGGTAGGCTGAAGGGTGGTGATGGTTACTGGGTAGGCTGAAGGGTGGTGGTGGTTACTGGGTAGGCTGAAGGGTGGTGGTGGTTACTGGGTAGGCTTAAGGGTGGTGGTGGTTACTGGGTAGGCTGAAGGGTGGTGGTGGTGGTGGTAGTGGTGGTTACTGGGTAGGCTGAAGGGTGGTGGTGGTTACTGGGTAGGCTGAAGGGTGGTGGTGGTTACTGGGTAGGCTGAAGGGTGGTGGTGGTGGTTACTGGGTAGGCTGAAGGGTGGTGGTGGTGGTTACTGGGTAGGCTGAAGGGTGGTGGTGGTGGTTACTGGGTAGGCTGGTGGTGGTGGTTACTGGGTAGGCTGAAGGGTGGTGGTGGTGGTTACTGGGTAGGCTGAAGGGTGGTGGTGGTGGTTACTGGGTAGGCTGAAGGGTGGTGGTGGTTACTGGGGAGGCTGAAGGGTGGTGGTGGTTACTGGGAGGCTGAAGGGTGGTGGTGGTTACTGGGTAGGCTGAAGGGTGGTGGTGGTGGTAGTGGTGGTTACTGGGTAGGCTGAAGGGTGGTTGTGGTTACTGGGTAGACTGAAGGGTGGTGGTGGTTACTGGGTAGGCTGAAGGGTGGTGGTGGTTACTGGGTAGGCTGAAGGGTGGTGGTGGTTACTGGGTAGGCTGAAGGGTGGTGGTGGTTACTGGGTAGGCTGAAGGGTGGTGGTGGTTACTGGGTAGGCTGAAGGGTGGTGGTGGTGGTTACTGGGTAGGCTGAAGGGTGGTGGTGGTGGTTACTGGGTAGGCTGAAGGGTGGTGGTGGTTACTGGGTAGGCTGAAGGGTGGTGGTGGTTACTGGGTAGGCTGAAGGGTGGTGGTGGTTACTGGGTAGGCTGAAGGGTGGTGGTGGTTACTGGGTAGCCTCTCCTTCTTTTTTAAGTCTTTCCCTCGTTCTTCCCTTTCAAGCTTATGTGGTTTAGTGCATTCTCTGTCTGTCTGTTTCTCTCTCCCTCTCTCACACTCACACTCACTCACACACACACATCCACACACACACTGCTGTGATGTGGTGTGCTGTTTAGCCAGAGGTGTGTGGGCACGGCTCCACTTCCATTCCACAGTGTCATTGATTACCGATCACCCAATTCCTCAGACCCACTCTCTCTATGCTAGCCTGTCTCGCTTTGATTCGTCTCCCCTCTGCATTTAAGTGGACACAAAGTCAGGCCTAACTGGAATAATGTAGAGCATTAGTGTTATTGTTTTACTCTCTGAAAAATCTAGAAATAATCCTGAAGAAAGTATCTATCAGGGTAGTCTTGTCGACGGAGGCTTTCACTCCCCCTGGTGGTGTATGTGAGTGAGTTTATGAGTGTTTTTAATGCGAACAAAATTATTTTTGTTGTTGTTCAATCATTGCTTTCTCCATTGTCCCTCTATTCACCTCCGTTTCCTCTTCA
>NC_088421.1:25010351-25139444 GCF_034236695.1 Oncorhynchus nerka | reverse complement strand
AACCTCTCATCTCTCCATTCTCTCTCTCTCTCTCTCTCTCTCTCTCCGCAGGTCAGAATGATATCTTCGGGGAACCCATCTATCTTTTTGGGCGTCCAGGGAAGTCGAGTGCAGACGTCAGGGCTTTGACCTACTGTGACCTCCATAGGATCCTGAGGGAGGACCTGCTGGAGGTGCTGGACATGTACCCAGACTTCTCCGACTGCTTCTGGACCAACCTGGAGATCACCTTTAACCTCCGAGATGTGAGTACCATCAGGGGGGGACAGAGAGCACCCTCTCCAACCACTAGTAGGGACTGTTCATGTTGGGACGGTTTCCTAGACACAGACTGTGTAGCCTTGGACTAAAAATCATTCTCAATGGAGAATCTCCTTTGAAAGGGCTTTTTAGCCCAGGACTAGTCTTAATCTGTGTCTGGGAAACCAGTCCTTAGTCATAAAGAGAGCTTAGCACAAGGATGGGTTTTATGAGTTTTAGTTAGGCAAACTAATGCAAAAGCATTACTTCTTGAATATTTAGTGTGTATAAATCTGATGATTGATGATGTGTGTGTAATGTGTTGTAAAGTGTGAGTTGTTTTTTGTTGAGTTACTGAAGCTGATGTGTATTAGGTAGATAGAATGAACCAGGCACCTCCCAGTGAGGATTCTGAATGTGGATACCGACGGCCGCGTCCACGACGCACGAGAAACCGGCCTGGTGAGTGTGTGTGGTTCTGCTCATTATGTCCTCATGGGTTTCTTATACATTGTTAAAAGTTAAAGTAGTGTTACTATCAATGATATGTCTAAAGCTGTGGTGAACATTGTACCTGTCCTGGTTGTGTGTAGACGGCATGGACCGTGAGGACTCATTTCCAGACCAGTCGTGTCCTTTGGGGAACCACAGCGGCCCGGACACAAGCTCCCACTGGGAGGGCATGTGTAGCAGCGCCAGCGCCTGCTCCCAGTCCAGTGACGATGAGATGAAGCCCCTGGGACAAAGCAAAGCAGAGCTGTACCCCTCTGTGGACGACACCGATGACTACCCCCCTGCTGTGGTCAGCCTGCTGCCTCCCAGTGGACCCTCAGCCGGCATGGGGCCGCCCCTGGACCGAGGAAGTCACCAATACACAGGTAAAGAGAGACTGAGATATCTCAGTATTACGCATGAACTAACTAAGATCAGTGGACTGTACTATGTTATAACCTGCATAAAAGCATTCCCACAGGAATCTCTGCTCTTTCTCTACATCCCAGCTGCAGCCCCCATCAACATGCCAGGCCCAGGGGTGTATGGGTTTTGGCCTGACCGGAGGACCAGTCAGTTGTCAGATCCCCAGCGGCGCTGCTCCTCAGTCAGGGGCACCTACCACTCTCCTCCCTGTGCAGAGGACAGGCCCAGTGAACTGGAGTCCAGAGTGGAGCTGCTACAGTCCCAGCTCCACAGGTATAGAGGAGATGAGAGAAGAGAGGAAAAGTGAGGAGAGGAGAGAAGAGGAGGGGAAAAGGGATAACAGGCAAGGAGAGGAGGGGAAAAGAGATAACAGGAAAGGAGAGGAGGGGAGGGGAAAAGGGATGACAGGCAAGGAGAGGAGGGGAGGGGAAAGGGATGACAGGAAAGGAGAGGAAAAGTGATGACAGGCAATGAGGGCACAGCTAAGGGAAAAGGGATCTTTAGAAAGGAACAAGGAGAGGAGGGGAAAGGGATAACAGGCAAGGAGAGGAGGGGAAAGGGGATAACAGGCAAGGATAGGAGGGGAAAAGGGATAACAGGAAAGGAGAGGAGGGGAAAAGGGATGACAGGCAAGGAGAGGAGGGGAAAAGGGATGACAGACAAGGAGAGGAGGGGAAAAGGGATAACAGGCAAGGAGAGGAGAGGAGAGGAGAGGAGAGGAGAGGAGAGGAGAGGGAGAGAAGAGGAGAGGAGAGGAGAGGAGAGGAGAGGAGAGGAGAGGATTTACAGACAGGTAAAGGAAGATAATCATTGGAGAAGAAGCCAAAATAAATAATGGAGTAAGACCAAGAAATGATTGACTTTATTCATATATGTCATATATGGTCTTTCCTCTCCCACCCTGCCTCCATCCTTGGCCCTGCCCAGACTGGAGACTCGGATGACTGCAGACATCCACGTGATCCTGCAGCTGCTCCAAAGGCAGATAACCCCAGTGCCCCCAGCCTACAGCACTGTGTTGCCCAGCCCTCACCCTGCTCACCCCACCACCCTGTACAGCACAGCAGCCCCCATCATCCACACTGTCCCCTCCATGCCCCCAATCAAGATTGACAGCATGCTTTCGCCAATGCAGGTGGGTAGTGGTAGTGTACAGATAGTACAGTATATATCAGTTTTTGCTTGCTACAATGCTCTGTCCTCGAAGAGCTATATGATATTGTGAAACAGCTGATAAAATGAGTGAGAGTGAGGTATTGGTATTAGAGGTTGTACAGTATACTGAGTTACTGAATCGCGTTTGTGCTTCACCTCTCTACCCCTGTTTTTTCTTTGCAGAGCCCGGACTCAGACAAGCACAAGTTCAAGGACACCCTGTCCAGTGGGATCCACCTCACGGTGGCCTCTAATGACACCATGTCCATGTCCCCTGAGACAGAGCCCCTTCCAGGGTCCTCCATGGGCCTCAGCCCCCCCCATGTCTCCTGCCAAACACTGGGGCCCTCTGGACTGCTGTGTGGCAGCCTGCGTTTCCCCTCCCTCCCTGACAACCTGGAGACCTCCACAGAGGGGCAGGAGATTCAGAGGCACGTTTCTGACCCCATCCTGCCAGGCAGCTAAAACCCTCTGACCTTTAACCTTAAACCTGATCATCCCTCACTCCTAGCACCCCCTGCACCACCACAGGAGGACAATCATATGTTGGCAGAGTCACTTCTCTAATTGTCCCCTCTCTCATTCCTCCTCTCCAATCCCCACCCAACCCCCTAACCTGTAACATGCTGCTGATCCACGTGGGTTGCCTTCCACGTAGCTGAGAGGAGGTTCTATGGAGGGCCCCCTCTCACTGACTCACAGTGCCCGGGGCTGAGGCACCTCTGGTCCTGTGTGACAAACAACCTCTCCTCTCTATCAGGGTCTAGGGCATTATTGAGAGGGGGTTTAGGATTTCTGCAACCAAGACCCCACAAAGCCTGGGGGCCTGGCACTGCCTATGGAGAACTGATATGAAACTGGGCTGACTAGAAGCACACGTACACACACGTCACACGGACACTAACAATAACCCCAAGCCCCCTTTTCCCTGGATCTCAAAGCTGTAGTATTGTCATTCCTCTCTCCTTTTCCTTTTGTTAAGTGATGGTCCTTTTATGCCATGGTCCTTTTTGTTGGGAGATAAGAATTTGGCCAAAAATACATATAACTGTGTGTACTGTATGTTTACACTGTAGAGGAACTGCACATTCAGGCTCAGTGCTGTTTATAAGTTGAACTGAAACGTATTTTTATAGTATCATGAGGATCTTACCGTCAATCTGGAAATCTAATAGTTATGACGCACACACGTATTTCTTTCACACTATTGCTATGTTGGTGTAACATATTATCAACAGATGATATAAAGAGATGGTATAAATGCCATCTAAATACTATTTATGTCTGTATGGTAGGAATGACTACTGTAAAAGTGGACATTTGAATACAGTAATTCTACTCTCATGTTTTACCAATCATATGACTTAATGGAAAGCAATATTTGTTAACATGAAGTGACATGTCTCATTATTGAGTCAACATTGTCAGGGGTCATGAGAACAGATAATTGACATGGGAAAAAAGCAGACAGTTTTCTCATCTCTTTTATGCTGTAGTTATGTAGCACTTGTGAAGCATTATAAACACCTTTCATTTATACAGCCATTACTGCTTTGCTTGGGTCATCATGTTTGTGTACGTCTATATATCTGTTCTGTTTCACAGGACTGTTGTTACACCAAGGATGCATCATCTCTTTTTCAGGTGTGTGTGTGTGTGTGTGTGTGTGTGTGTGTGTGTGTGTGTGTGTGTGTGTGTGTGTGTGTGTGTGTGTGTGTGTGTGTGTGTGTGTGTGTGTGTGTGTGTGTGTGTGTGTGTGTGTGTGTGTGTGTGTGTGTGTGTGTGTTTGTTGACTATGTTTGAGTAAGTGACATGGTCACATGTTTAACATCACCCTTTTGGAAGGCCGGGATTCAATCTGATTCTACAAGACAATGTTCCCGCTTTTGAAGAGACCACATGAAAGGTAAACGCTGCATATGTCGGCTCAATCAGAGATTACGTTCAAGTGGTGCATTGTCCAAATCTGCAATCAGATTGAATCCTGGCCCAAATGTGTGTAATGACTCAAGGTGCCAAAGTTAGTGGATGTTTGATGCCCACCTGGGAGGAAGTGATGTGGATGGAATCTGCCAATCAAGTGATGTCACTGGTGTCATTTTCCCAGAATCCCAGTTTCAAGATGTTTTTGACAGTTTCAGGAGAATGTAACTCTGTTTTTTAAGCCTTTATTGTTCTGTAAAGGTTTCTTGAAGCACAAAATCATAATTCTTATGAATATTTTTTAGATGAAAGATTATTTATAATAAATAATACAGAAACTTCAACTACTGACAAGTTGTTTATTTTTGGTTGAGGGCTTGGACTTGTGGTTTTCACCATTTACTATTCTTCAGTTGGGCTTACTTTTGTGGAATTCAAAGACATCAATTTATAAACCATATTTTAAAACCAGGGATTCATTCAGTTGGGCCATGTTAAAGGCCCAGTTCATCCCAAAGATGTTTGATAGGGTTGAGGTCAGGGCTCTGTGTAGGCTAGTCAAATTCTTCTTCCACATTATCTCGACAAACCATTTCTGTATGGACCTCGCTTTATGCATGGGGGCATTGTCATGCTGAAACAGGAAAGGGCCTTCCCCAAACTGTTGCCACAATGTTGGAAACACAATCTTCTTGAATGTCATTGTATGCTGTAGAGTTCAGATTTCCCTTCACTGGAACTAAGGGGCTTAGCCCGAACCATGAAAAACAGCCCCAGACCATTATTCCTCCTCCACCAAACTTTACAGTTGGCACTATGCATTAGGGCAGGTAGCGTTCTCCTGGCATCCACCAAACCCAGATTTGTCCGTTGGACTGATGCGTTTCTACTGCTTCAGAGTTCAATGGCAGCGAGCTTTACATCACTCTAGCCGGCGCTTGGCATTGAGCATGATGATCTTAGGCTGTTGTGCGGCTGCTCGGGCCACAGAAACCTATTTCATGAAGCTCCCGACGAACAGTTATTGTGCTGACGTTGGTTCCAGAGGCAGTTTGGAACTCGGTAGGGAGTGTTGCAACCGAGGACAGATGATTTTCACCACTCTGCGGTTTCGTTCTTTGAGCTTGGGAGCCGTTGTTGCTACTAGACGTTTCCACTTCACAATAACAGCATTACAGTTGACCGGGGTAGCTCTAGCAGGGCAGAAATCTGACTAACTGAGCTCTTCAGTAAGGCCATTTTACTGCCAATGTTTGTCCATGGAGATCGCATGGTTGTCTGCTAGATCTTATACTCCAGTAACGGGTGAAATTGTGAAAATTATGAGTGAGAAATGTTGGTGGGATGGAGTTTTGGCCTGCCTGGTGACATCACCAGGAGTAAATTAGTTAATTGACCAATAAGAGAGTTCCCAACTTCTCTGCCAATAACGGCTAGTTTTCAGCAGGTTGACATTTATTGTTATGAATCTTGCCCTGGAGGCAGAACTGAGCTATTTCTGCTAAATGGACCAAGTTGCAAAGTCAAAATTGGTTATATCATAAAAAAATTTAAACTTTTGGTCTTAATTTAAGGTTAGGCATTAGGGTTAGCAGTGTGGTTAAGATTAGGTTTAAAATGAGTCATGACTAAGTGGCTGTCAGCAGCTAGTGACAACTCTGTAGAACTGCCTCTAGTGCAACATTCATGACAATAAATGCCAACCGGACAGTTTTCCCCTACATAACAGAAATGGCTCTTTTTGAGCATTTTAACTGAAAATAATCACTAAGGTACTTAACTGTTACCCAGAAATGATTTAATGTTGAGATTAAGACAGCTGTATTGGACCTTTAAGAACACTGCAGAGAGAAATGTAACGTTAGGAGCTGACAGAACTATTCCTGCCCACTGCAATACATTGCCATCTGCACATTGAAGTGATGTCATGCCCACCTAAATAAACCATGACATCCTGACCTATCAGTGTGTATTCAGTGATGCAAATGACACTGACAATTACATAAAACACATGAAGGAATATTTATTAGTTAGAGCAAATTTGGTAATACAAACTTTTATGAAAAAAGCTACTACATGTAGATTTGCCTTATCAATATCTTGGTTCATATATTTATAAGAATGTACATTTCCCCTTGTACAAACATGCAAAAAGGGGGGTTGACCTTCGAGTACAAAGAACAATAAAAAGATAGGGAGAGCGAGATGAGAAAAAGGTTTCCCTCTCCTTCAGTACTAGGCTAAGTAAACGTATTTGTTTCACACAGTCTTGAATAGGAACTGCAGTTGTTCCAAGCAACTCTACTCAAAATGAAGAAAACATTATGAAGCTTGTTTTTGGTAGGTTCTGGTCTAGTCCAAAGGGGCTGATGGCAAAGTATCCAAACTGAGACATGCAACTGTGTGTTGAACACAGGAGGCTGCTGAGGGGAGGACAGCTCACAATAATGGCTGGAACGAAGCAAATGGAATGGCATCAAACACATGGAAACCATGTGTTATATGCATTTGATACCATTCCACTCCAGTCGTTAGAACGAGCCTGTTCTCCCCATTTAAAGTGCCACCAACTTCCTGTGGTATTGAACCATAACACTTCAGTCACTTCACTACATGTCAGATTATCACAGTATAATCATGGAAGTGAACTGGTACCAGCAAACCATAAAAATAAAAAAATACTTAAAATAATTATGAGGCCTTAAAATTAGCCTTATGGTTTCAAATTCAGAAGTCTACAACTAGATTCAAACCAGTTCAGAAAGACACCCAGATGACCCTAAATGACATTTTCTGACAGTGAGTTTCCAGTTTGACCCTAAATATGTCGTTATGTCATATTGCTGGCTAAAAAACAGGTTAAACACACTCAAGGCAGTCTTCAGTTGGAACTGCACTGTTTCACTCCATAATGACTTGACCATCTAGAATTGTTGAACCCACTGATGCATTTTGGACCTGTACAGACACTGATGATTACCAAAACAATAAATAAAGAGGACAACATACTCCTTTTGACACAGGGATTATTCTATCAAAAACAGAGTAAACCAGGACATTGTGGAGTGGGACAAAGTTCTCACCGCCTCCCATACGTACATCAATCAGCCAGGACAGAGTAGTGGTTTGAGGCAGTCCTGCAAGATTTACTTCCACTCAAAAAAACATGTCCAAGTTCTGAATCCACACATTGTCCTCATCCTCCACCCCTTCACATCCACACCTGAGGTGAAGGTTGGCTTTAGACCCGCAGGATCTCTAGGCAGTTGTTGTAGCCGATGGCGATCCAGTCAGGCTGGGTGGAGGCCCACTGGACGTTGTTGATCTCCCCCTCGGCTGTGTAGGCCAGAATAGGGTCCTCGATGGCCCTGGGCATCTGCTGGATGTCCCATATCAGCGCCTGATGGTCGTCGGCTGAGGAAAGACATTATTATTACGCTGAAGGGAGAAGGTGAGAAGACTTAGAATGGGGTCTGAGGAAAGGTGAACTGGTGAAGAAGCTGTTTGTGCCTTACCTGCAGTGCAGATGTGACAGGAGGAGTGGGGAGCCCAGGCGATGCCGTTGACACAGGCCCGGTGGTTGTTGAGGCGGGCCACCGGCGTGCAGGGAACACGCACGTCCAGAATCACAACCTGAGACACACAGCACAGGAGAGAGACAACACATTAGATAGGGATAAGGAGAGGGAGCAACAAAGAGAGAATGGACAATACCAAACTGAAAGAGGAATGAGACAGTAAAATAGACTGACCTCCATTCCGTCCATAGCCATGGTGGCCAGGTAGTTGGGGTCCTGTTTGTTCCAGCAGAGGCGCAGTAGGGGGTGGTGCTGGGGATCTTCATAGATGATGGTGCTGTGTTCTAGGTGCCGCAGGTCAAACATGCGTACTGAGCCGTCCGCTCCGACCGACGCAAACATGTCCCGACCACCGCCTGCGCGGCTGAACGCGATGTCATACACCTACAGACACAGAGAACACCACCAACATACAGAGTTATTACACTGATGTACCCACAGGCACACATTCAGACTTCATGATCCAGGTGTTGGAACCAAAATCATTTTCCAATCGTTCTGTTCTGAACAGAACCCCTATTTGTTTTGTTCCAGTGATCCGACCAGCATAATAAAATTCTGAACTGGTTGGAACCCCCAAAAAATAACGGTTCATATTGCTCCTTTTGGTAAAATGTTTAGGCTGTAAAATAAACCGTATTCACATTTAGCTCATTAATTTGCTTCATAAATTAGATGGAGCAGCTTGCCGTGTATGTGCAAGCTATTTGTTTACATGTTTAATTGACCATTTAAGTGCAGGTGCAGGATAAGACAATTTCATGGGTGGGGAGAGAGAGAGGGGTGGACATGGAGGGGCTTGGTTTGAAGCGCTAAACATCATGTGAATTGGGATGTGTTTAGGCCATTACTAGAATACCTTGAGTCGTAACTTCATTGAATTACATCATTAAATATTAGACATTAGGAATATTTTTTGAACAAAAAATAACATTATTAATCGGTTCTCAAGATTTGGAATGAAGGATTCTGTTACGGAACACTAGAGAATAGTTTCGTTCTCAATTCCGTTCCTCAAAAAACGTCATTATTTTCCAGTTTTCGGTTCTGCTCCCTGAACAGGTTCTAGCCCCTGCTCACGGAAACTAGCCTTTACTTGATCATTCATACAAGCAAACTAAACTTCAAGGCAAGGTTTATATTCCCCCTCAGCCCTCACACACCTCTTTATCATGAGCAATGAGCTGGGTCTTGACGTGGCCGGATACGAGGTTGACTCTGCCCAGCACTTGGCCAGTCTCCAACCCCCAGATAGTACAGGTGGTGTCAATGCTGGAGGTGCCTGTAATGGACAGATCAGAACCCAGATTAAAAACAGACACTCACCAAACAAGACATACTGTAAAACTTCAACGTTTATTTGCATTGATCACTCTACACAACCAGCACTCATTTGAGACAGGCTTCTTCTATACCCAGGCATCTATTTCCATTTTGCCACAGCTCAATAGAATGTTGAAAAGACTACCAGTTTGACCTGTATAAACATAATAATAACAAATGCATAGCAGATCAGACCTGCAAAGACTGCCTATCACACACCCCCATTTCACACTTTAGCACCATTAATTTGATGCTGTGTTTTATTTTTGGTGGCGCCATGGCTTGCAACATTGACAGAATAAAAAATGTAATGCACGACTGTGGGAATATCAGAGCTGTGTCCATGGTAACAGTTGTAAACAATTCATTTAGACCCAGCATTTATTTGATGAAATATGTGACGATGCCCAGATTTTAAGTGACAGGCAGCTATTTGAGATTGTATTTAAACTGTTATACGCTACTTACTCTGACACACATGCTGTAGACACTGACAGCAAACCAATAGACTATATGCTAGAGCTGGGCAATATGAACAAACATCCATGTCACAATCAATGGAATAAATTATCACGCTAACTTGAACGACAAGTTTATAACATTAATGTGCACCACAGTTATTTTTTATATTACTCTTAAATCTACTACTTTGAATGTTGTATTAACAATCACCCATATTAGCAAACGTATTTCATTTGAAACTTCACATTTCTCTACTAGGGCACCTATAGGTTATTTTCTGTAATGAACGAGATCAGCAAAATGTCCATGATATTTGGTCTGTGTCAATCATTTTCAGTTTATAGTCCCAGCTCTACTATATGCACCATCTCTTACCCAGTAGATTAGGATCCACTTCATTCCAGTCAAACGAGGTGAGTGGGGCACAGAAGTCAGAGTTCTTGTTGTTATTCAGCAAGCATTCCAAACGAGTCTCTGTTTCACTGACCTAAGGGGTAAGAGTTAACAAGCCATAAGATGCTATACAACTACATAGAAAAGAGTCCCCCAGGGCAAGTAACTGAGCTAGAGTGCAATTTAGATGCTGCAAGAGGGACACAATAGTTAGAAGAGGGTGCAGGCCAAGGAGTGCCCAACATGACATCTATTATGTTTACGAATGATTTAGTATCAAGGAGGCTGTGGGTGCATGCATACCCTCCAGATGCGCAGGTAGTCCCCGCTAGTGGCAAGCAGGTCTGGGTAAACACCTTGCTGTCCGGGATCCACATGATCTTGGTGGTGGGGTAGGGGTGGTCAAAGGTGTTCCTGCAGATGAACTCTGAACTCTCCTCCTCCAGACCCACAATCTGCACCTGAAGAGAAACAACAATAATTAAATCAGAAACAGCTCGATATACAGTCGTGGCCAAAAGTTTTGAGAATGACACACATATTAATTTTCACAAAGTCTGCTGCCTCAGTTTGTATAATGGCAATTTGCTTATACTCCAGAATGTTATGAAGAGTGATCAGATGAATTGCAAAGTCCCTCTTTGCCATATAAATGAACTGAATCCCCCAAAAACATTTCCGCTGCATTTCAGCCCTGCCACAAAAGGACCAGCTGACATGATGTCAGTGATCCTCTCGTTAACACAGGTGTGAGTGTTGACGAGGACAAGGCTGGAGATCCCTCTGCCATGCTGACTGAGTTTGAATAACAGACTGGAAGCGTCAAAAGGTGGGTGGTGCTTGGAATCATTGTTCTTCCTCTGTCAATCATGCTTACCTGCAAGGAAACACATGCCGTCATTAATGCTTTGCACAAAAAGGGCTTCACAGGCAAGGACATTTCTGCCAGTAATAATGCACCTATATCTGCCATTGGATCATCAAGAACTTCAAGGAGAGCGGTTCAATTGTTGTTAAGAAGGCTTCAGGGCGCCCAAGAAAGTCTAGCAAGCGGCAGGACCGTCTCCTAAAGTTGATTCAGCTGCGGGATCGGGGCACCACCAGTACAGAGCTTGCTCAGGAATGGCAGCAGGCAGGTGTGAGTGCATCTGCACGCACAGTGAGGCGAAGACATTTGGAGGATGGCCTGGTGTCAAGAAGGGCAGCAAAGAAGCCACTTCTCTCCAGGAAAAACATCAGGGACAGACTGATATTCTGCAAAAGGTACAGGGGTTGGACTGCTGAGTACTGGGGTAAAGTCATATTCTCTGATGAATACCTTTTCTGATTTTTTAGGGCATCTGGAAAAAAGCTTGTCCGGAGAAGACAAGGTGAGCGCTACCATCCGTCCTGTGTCATGCCAACAGTAAAGCATCCTGAGACCATTCATGTGTGGGGTTGCTTCTCAGCCAAGGGAGTGGGCTCACTCACAATTTTGCCTAAGAACACAGCCATAAATAATGGTACCAACACATCCTCCGAGAGCAACTTCTCCCAACCATCCAGTAACAGTTTGGTGATGAACAGTGCATTTTCCAGCATGATGGAGCACCTTGCCATAAGGCAAAAGTGATAACTAAGTGGCTCGGGGAACAAAACATTGATATTTTGGGTCCATGGCCAGGAAACTCCTCAGACCTTAATCCCATTGAGAACTTGTGGTCAATCCTCAAGGGGCGGGTGGACAAACCAAACCCTACCAATTCTGAAGCATTGATTATGCAAGAATGTGCTGCCATCAATCAGGATGTGGCCCAGAAGTTAATTGACAGCATGCCAGGGCAGATTGCAGAGGTCTTGAAAAAGAAGGGTCAACACTGCAAATATTGACTCTTTGCATCAACTTCATGTAATTTTCAATAAAAGCCTTTGACACTTGAAATGAAATGCTTGTAATTATACATCAGTATTCCATAGTAACATCTGACAAAAATATCTAAAGACACTGAAGCAGCAAACTTTGTGTGAAATTAATGTCATTCTCAAAACCTTTTGGCCACGACTGTACTATTTAATAAGGAACAAATGACTTAGAGCTTAATAAACACACTTCATACTGTTTTTATTCAGTTTTTGGTCATGTTCATTCTTTGTGGGATGAACTATTATAACATAGAAGCGAAGATCTGTTCTGGGTGGCCCACATCACAGCATTGTGTGATTCACGGTGGTCCCAACTAATTAGTTCTGATTCTACACTGGGACTGGTTAACAAAAATATACAGTTAATCTTCTCACTCACCTTATTGTTATATTCTTCAACGAAACTTCCAAGGGCCAGGCGAAAGCGTTTGTCGGGACGAACGCTCCAGTTCATTGCATACACCGTCCATGGCGCTTCGTATTTGTAGATCTCTTTTCGCTTACCGTGGAGCGACATAGCTCAATTAACGAGCTCTTATATCAAATCCTTACCTATATAAAGCAAAACAACTGTTTCCTTGGAACAAAATATACCCCACGGCTCGTTAGACTTTCCGAATTGAAGATTTGAACAGTTCAAATGACAAAGGCTGTCAAACGACAGCTAGCTATCAAACAGTCGTTAGTTATGGATACTACACTAGCCCAGTTAACGCCATTAGCTAGCTAGTAGCGCGTGATAGCTATTACTGTCGGACAACGAAGGCGACGTTAAAGCTTAAACGAAGCTTCGAGACACATATTAGCTTACGGACAATAGTCTGAATTTGCTATTCGCTCGATTTTGATGATCCGGGTAAATGAGCCTGCTTTTCGAATTGAGTCCCCTGCTAGCTTTGACCCGACTCCGACTTCAACAACACTGCTGCTGTAACCACAAAGAGGGGTGGGGGATCACTCTCCTCCCATCGAAGAAAATGTCGGCGGTGTGACGCTTGCTAGCTCATAGACTACAATCAACCCATTAAAGTGTGGAAATCATCATACCAATCACACCATTCTGAAAAAATGCAAATATGTTTTTAAAAACTATTTTAACAGCGTAACAGGGGTGGTGGACTCTGTTTGTGGATTGTGTCTAGAAGGGATATAGTTTGTCACAAATAACTTTTCGTAACAGGTTAGGATAATTTACTCAGCAGGTTAGGAAAAGAGTTAGGCTGAGGTCAAATGCACAAAAATATATATATTCGTCAATTTGATAAACTCTATACAACTGAGAAACTACTTTTGAACAGTCATGCAACTCGGAATTCCAAGTCTGGAACTCTGGCATCTTTCTAGAGCTCCGACTTTCCGAACCGAAGATCACTGGTGTTATTATTTCACCTCGTTTTTCCCCGAGTTCCCAGTTGTCTTGAAAGCACCATAAACTGATCCAATAGAAACCCCTAATCACACTTGTAGGCGGTGTCATGGCGACGTTGGTAGGCTAGCTAAACGTCAACGTGTAACGTCTCGGCCGAACTGCGCATGTGTACACTGTCAACTCAAAGACACTTCTTCGCTATAACGTTGTTTTTAACGAACATGAAAAAGTGTCAGTTTGTCACTTTCACAAGGTTGGAGTAATAACATATTTAACTACTTACAACATTGGCTTGAATCTAGGCTGTGTCTTTAGATTTCGAGAAAATCAACAAGGAAGAATATTTGACTTCTCAAACCCCGGCCTGGTCTGTTTCGCAAGCGGTCCAGGAAGTCTCGCGAGGTTGCTCCTCTGGGTTTTTAGAAACTCTGTGGTATAATCTACTGTCAAGAGGACTGTAATGAACAATTAAGCTAACGACGACCTCAGCGTTTTCTATAGGAACATATTTTAACCTCCATAGGTATTCATACAGCAAACGTTACATGTGTTGTTTTGCTTTAGTTTGATTCAATTTGATAAATCCGGCTATTGTTATATTGTCAACCACTTATTAGCTATAGCGTAGCAATAACTTGGTTGGTAACGTTAGCTAGCTTGCTCGGTTAGAATGGGAAGAGATGGGGGATGGGACACGTTGGCTAATCACTGAGTTATCTAGCTAGCTAGACTAACGTTAGTTAGTTAACCAGATTTTGTGAACTGTGGTTGCATATTTACTAGCACTTTGTAATCTTAGCCATCTGAAATGTTCTATGATTTCAGCTAGCCACTCCAAGTCAAGCTAGCTAGCTAACAGAGTCAGAGAGTGGATTTGGCTAACAGCAGACAGCTAACGTTAGTTAGCTCACCTGAATGCGAAGCAAGATATTTGTAGCTGTGGTTAAGATGGTAGTTAACGAGCATAATCGGACTACAGTGTCTAGAATGATGTATCAATAAAGAAAGCAACGCGAGCCATATATTTTTAGAATATTGATGACTTGTGAATGATAGGGTCACTGGGTCATTACCAATAACCACAGTCCATGTCCAGTCCGATTGATGAATAGATTATATGGCGTTCAGACTGACACCTTTTTGATTTAGTGTAATTTGACAGTGTCCAGATCTAGCTACCACTCTCTTGGATGTTGACATTTTCAGTGGGAGTGGATGTAAGAGGCATGAAATTATAGATATGTGTTGTAAAAAAAAAACAAGTTACTATCCTGGGCATGTAACTAAATAAACTCACAGTAATGCAGATATTTATTGGAAACATCTTTGTGACAGCCAGCCTGTGTGAGACTGACTGAGGCATTCTGTCTAGTGCTGGTTTGACCTTCTGTCACCTCCAAACCCACCTGGTTTGACCTGAATTGACCTTTCCCTCCTTATCTTCCTCCTGCTCTTCTCCTCCCACCTGTCCTCTCATTTCCGGCCTTGTGCTGGCACAGCTTCAACCATGAGGAGTGTGTACCTCTTGCTGCCCGCACTGCTACTTCTCCTGGCACTGCCCGTCTCCAGGGGACGCTACAACGATGACTTTGACGATGGGGAAGACCTGGCAGACTTTGCAGACGACAATGACTTTGCTGAGTTTGAGGATGTGAGCGAGGACACTGCGGCCGAGCCAGAGACGGCCCCTCCACCCCGTGGGGCCCCCCCTGCTCAGCCTGCTGAGGACGATGAGGATGAGGCCACAGTGGAGCTGGAGGAAGACGGACAGGAGGACGGCTTTGAGGATTCCGATACACAGGTCAGGGGCTGCTGTGGCCTGGTAGCTTGCATATGACCAGGGACAACTTAGTTGGCAGACTATCCCATGCACTGTGCTTTTGGTTTGTGCCAGAACTAATTGATATTTATTTTTGTATTGCTGTAGGATCAAGACATGTACAGCAAGTACGATCCAGACGAGTTTGATGGCATGGAGAAGCCCAGCCAGTCCCTTAAAGACCCTCTGATCATCCACACAGTAAGTTCACTGATAACACCAGACTAGTGACCATTAGGAAGCCATTGATTACAGACCTATTTTTAAACTGTACTCTGACAACCAAGAAGAAAATCCCTCTTAAATGTGAGTGCCAAGATCAAACATCCTTAATGTTGTGGTTGTCAAGGTGATGAGTCTGTCTGTCTTCCCCTTCCAGGTGCCGGCCCACCTTCAGAACAGCTGGGAGAGCTACTACATGGAAATTTTAATGGTGACGGGCCTGCTGGCCTATATCATGAACTACATCATCGGCAAGAACAAGAACAGCCGTCTGGCCACAGCCTGGTTCAACTCCCACAGAGAGCTCCTTGAGAGCAACTTTGCCTTGGTGGGTGACGATGGCACCAGTAAGGATGCAGTGAGCACCGGGAAGCTGAACCAGGAGAATGAGCACATCTACAACCTGTGGTGCTCAGGTCGAGTGTGTTGTGAGGGCATGCTCATCCAGCTTAAGGTATTTACAGTGTGTGTGAGTAAGAGAGAGAAAGTGTTTGTGTGAGAACTAGCTGCTGTTTCAATGTTTTCTCTGGTCTGTTCCAGTTTGTGAAGAGGCAGGACCTGCTGAATGTACTGGCCAGGATGATGAGGCCAGTCTGTGATCAAGTGGTGGGTACATATGATGCCTGCATACATGTACATCACCAGTCACATTGTCACTCACCTCAGCGCTTACAAATACTTTCCTAAAGGTAGACCTTTTCTGTTGTCTGACTTGCTGTCTCTTTTTCTTTGTAGCAAATCAAAGTTACTCTGAATGATGAGGACATGGATACATTTGTGTTTGCTGTGGGCACCAAAAAGGCCATGGCCCGGATGCAAAAGGAGATGCAGGACTTGGTGAGGGGCGGGCCAACATCACTGTACATTCATTCAGCCTTCCAGACACTATTAACCATCTATAAGCCTCAGGCTGCGTGGGTGCATGTATTGACCCGTCTTTGTGTGTGTGTCTGTCCCCAGAGTGAGTTCTGCAGTGACAAGCCCAAGTCAGGGGCAAAGTACGGCCTTCCTGAGCTCCTGGCCATCCTGACAGAGATGGGTGAGGTCACGGATGGTGTGATGGACAGCAAGGTGAGCAAGGGAGGGGACCTCCGTTGTGGCCTACTCACTACAGTGGGGACTTTGTCACTAGGCTATTGCAGAGTGGTCTCTTATTGTTTGTAGTGGGAGAATTTGACTTGAAGAGTACAGTGTGCTACAATTTGACAGACCCCTTGTTTTTCTTTCATTCACCCTTCCACTGTCTTTGTCTTTCAGATGGTTCATTATATCACCAACCATGCTGACAAGATCGAGTCCATCCATTTCTCTGACCAATTTTCTGGTACAAAAGTTGTGCAAGAGTAAGTGTGCCTGCAAGCAAGTCAGTTTTTCCACAACATATTAACTATATCACACCAATGTCCTTATTCCACCCCTACCTCTGGTCTTGTATTAAAGCCTGTTATGAAATGATGTACAGCTGTTTCTGTTACCTGAAGCTTCCTTCTCAACCCTGTTGTGTTTCAGGGATGGACAGCCCTTAAAACTGCCTGAGACCAAGAAGACACTGCTGTTTACATTTAATGGTGAGCCAATTGTCTTCACTTGAAATGCTTTCCAACACTTGGCATGCAGCCGATTCACCATATTTGATACGTAGTGACTGAATGAAATGTTAACAAATGTTTTCCTGTGTTTGTGCATGTAGTGCCTGGCATGGGGAACACATCTCCCAAAGACATGGACACTCTGCTACCCCTGATGAACATGGTCATCTACAGCATCGACAAGGTCAAGAAGCTCCGCCTCAACAGAGAGGTGAGAATGGCAGGATAATTACACTAGTCTCCTAGTACACCCTCAATCTGGCCTATTGACAGACTTTTCATTTATTTTTTTATCTACAGTCTTCCTTTCATCCATCACTGCATCTCCTTGCTCCCCCTCTTTCTCCCTGTGTCTGTCCTCCAGGGAAAACAGAAGGCGGATAAGAACCGTGCCCGTGTGGAGGAGAACTTCCTGAAGCAGACCCACAATCAGCGCCAGGAGGCTGCTCAGACCCGACGGGAGGAGAAGAAGAGGGCTGAGAAGGAGAGGATCATGAGCGAGGAGGATCCTGAGAGACAGCGCCGCCTGGAGGTCAGCTCCACCACAGCCCACCAGCAGAATAACACACTGTAACATTACACATGGGAACACAGCACACTGTTCATCTTGGTCTTCTTTGTACCTCTTGCTCTAACTGTCTATGGTGTTTCCCCCTTTTCCAGGAGGCTGCTCAACGTCGTGATCAGAAGAAGATTGAGAAGAAGCAGATGAAGATGAAGCAGATCAAAGTCAAAGCCATGTGAGGACAGACAGCTACAGGGATTCAATCACACAGCTCAGACGGTTTCCACTGCTTCCATCCATCTCTCTCACTTCAGCGCCCAGTTCTGGCTCACAGGCTCACACAGACATTCCCTTCTCCATGGGTGTGTCAAGCAGGTTCCCTGTTTCTGTTCTCATGGAAACACTTTGTCCAATCAGAGTGGTGTTTTCCTTGGCTGTGAGTGAGCTGCTAGTGACAAGCGAGAGGGACAGAGGAGTTTTGCATATCAAGTCTGTCGCCATGACGACCCGTGCAAGTTTTTTTTTTTTTTTTTGACTTTTTCTTCTGCCTAGGTTTTCATTGCTCTTTTCAAAGCAAGTCGGCTCAATGAGCCTATTAATCAAATCGACAAGGATTGGGGGTTGCACCTCTTGGTGGGAAATAAAATGCTCATATTTTAAAAGGAATGAAGGCATGTGAGGCCTGTTTGAGTTATTAAGTTAACACTGTGGATGCTACAAGACGAGATGCAAAGTATCCAATTTTAATTTATATCTACAGTGGGGAGAACAAGTATTTGATACACTGCCGATTTTGCAGGTTTTCCTACTTACAAAGCATGTAGAGGTCTGTAATTTTTATCATAGGTACACTTCAACTGTGAGAGACAGAATTTAAAACAAAAATCTAGAAAATCACATTGTATGATTTTTAAGTAATTAATTTGCATTTTATCGCATGACATAAGTATTTGATCACCTACCAACCAGTAAGAATTCCGGATCTCACAGCTCTCACTGTTCTCCACTCATTACCTGTATTAACTGCACCTGTTTGAACTCCTTACCTGTGTAAAAGACACCTGTCCACACACTCAATCAAACAGACTCCAACCTCTCCACAATGGCCAAGACCAGAGAGCTGTGTAAGGACACCGGGGACAAAATTGTAGACCTGCACAAGGCTGGGATGGGCTACAGGACAATAGGCAAGCAGCTTGGAAGAAGTTCAAGATGACGGTCAATCACTCTCGGTCTGGGGCTCCATGCAAGATCTCACCTCGTGGGGCATCAATGATCATGAGGAAGATGAGGGATCAGCCCAGAACTACACGGCAGGACCTGGTCAATGACCTGAAGAGAGCTGGGACCACAGTCTCAAAGAAAACTATTAGTAACACACTACATGGATTAAAATCCTGCAGCGCACGCAAGGTCCCCCTGCTCAAGCCAGCGCATGTCCAGGCCCGTCTGAAGTTTGCCAATGACCATCTGGATGATCCAGAGCAGGAATGGGAGAAGGTCATGTGGTCTGATGAGACAAAAATAGAGCTTTTTGGTCTAAACTCCACTCACCGTGTTTGGAGGAAGAAGATGGATGAGTACAACCCCAAGAACACCATCTCAACCGTGAAGCATGGAGGTGGAAACATCATTATTTGGGGATGCTTTTCTGCAAAGGGGACAGGACGACTGTACCGTATTGAGGGGAGGATGGATGGGGCCATGTATAGCGAGATCTTGGCCAACGACCTCCTTCCCTCAGTAAGAGCATTGAAGATGGGTCGTGGCTGGGTCTTCCAGCATGACAACGACCCGAAACACACAGCCAGGGCAACTAAGGAGTGGCTCCGTAAGAAGCATCTCAAGGTCCTGGAGTGGCCTAGCCAGTCTCCAGACCTGAACCCAATAGAAAATCTTTGGAGGGAGCTGAAAGTCCGTATTGCCCAGCGACAGCCCCAAAACCTGAAGGATCTGGAGAAGGTCTGTATGGAGGAGTGGGCCAAAATCCCTGCTGCAGTGTGTGCAAACCTGGTCAAGAACTACAGGAAAAGTATGATCTTTGTAATTGCAAACACAGGTTTCTGTACCAAGTATTAAGTTCTGCTTTTCTGATGTATCAAATACTTATGTCATGCAATAAAATGCAAATGAATTACTTAAAAATCATACAATGTAATTTTCTGGATTTTTGTTTTAAATTCCATCTCTCACAGTTGAAGTGTACCTATGATAAAAATGACAGACCTTTACATGCTTTGAAAGTAGGAAACACTGCCGATTTTGCAGGTTATCAAATACTTGTTCTCCCCACTGTAAGTGACAGTCCTTACACGTTATGTCTGTCTGGTGAATTTCTAAGCAAACAATAAAATGCACTGGAAGTTATTGAACAATCTCATTTCTGTCTTTTAAAAAAAAAAGTTTTAAGTTGTGTCTTGAGGGTAGGTGATTATAAATGGACCAATGGGACGGTAAGTCTAGCGCTAAATTTGACCCAAAGATTGAGTCCGCAGAGAGATTGTCTAGGCTACTGGGTTCAAACTAAGCTGTCCTGGTGGGCTTAATGTCAACTCCCTTGTCTCCTATACTGTACAGTAGCCTTTTTTGGAAACCACCATTTCTGCCAGCATGTTGATTCTTATTGGGGAGTAAGTATTGTAATTTTTATGACCTAGTACTGTAGTTTAACAAAAACCCACCTAGGAAGTCATGTATGTGTTACCAATGCAGAAAGCTGAATGGCAGCATCTGATGCCAACTGATAATGTACTGTACTCCATCTTGGCCAGGAAGGGTTCCTTGATGTTGTCATTGAGGTGAGCGAAGATCACATCCTTGAGGGGAATGGGGCCCACGTCAAACTCATCCAGCTTTGTGAACAAGAGACAGATATTAGAGATGGCAAATCCTATGAGGTCGAGGGTGCCACAAATCTGGAATAATGACTGAAGTCAAAGACCCATGTGGCAATACAGGACGTGTTCAACAACCCTACGCCGACATAAAAGTAATGTAAAAACAATTCCCACCATCAAACTGAAATGCACCACATCACACAGTCCTTTCGGAAAGTATTCAGACCCCTTGACATTTTCCACATTTTGTAACGTTACAGCCTTATTCTAAAATGCATTAAATAAATAAATCCTCATCAATCTACACACTGAATGACAAAGGGAAAACAGGTTTATAGAAATGTTGACAAATGTACTAACAATAAAAGTATTCAGACCCTTTGCTATGAGACTCGAAATGGAGCTCAGGTGCAGTGTTTCCATTGATCATCCTTGAGATGTTTCTACAACTTGATTGGAGTCCACCTGTGGTAAATGCACATGAGAAGGACCTTGGTCCCTCTGACAAAGCTCCAATGTGGAGATTGGGGAATAACCCAGAAGGACAACCATCTCTGCAGCACTCTACCAATCAGGCCTTTATGGTAGAGTGGTGGGACGGAAACCACTGCTCAGTAAAAGGCACATGACAGCCCACTTGGAGTTTGCCTAAAGACTATTAGACCATGAAACAAGACTCTCTGGTCTAATGAAACCAAGATTGAACTCTTTGCCCTGAATGCCAAGCATTACGTCTGGAGGATTCCTGGCACCATCCCTACGGTGAAGCATGGTGGTGGCAGCATCCTGTTGTGGGTATGTTTTTCAGCGGCAGGGACTGGGAGACTAGTCAGGAATGAGGGAAAGATAAAAGGAGCATAATACAGAGATCCTTGATGAAACCTGCTCCAGAGCGCTCAGGACCTCAGACTGGGGCGAAGGTTCACCTTCCAACAGGACAACGACCCTAAGCACACAGCCAAGACTAGACAGGAGTAGCTTCGGGACAAGTCTGAATGTCCTTGAGTGGGCCATCCAGAGCCAAGACTTGAACCCTAACATCTATGCCAAACTTGTAGTGTCATACCCAAGAAGACTCAATGCTGTAATCACTGCCAAATGGCCTTAAACAAAGTACTGAGTAAAGGGTCTGATTACTTATGTAAATGTTGTGTTTTATTTGTAATAAATTTGCAAAAATGTCTAAACCTGCTTTAGATTTGTCATTATGGAGTATTATGAGAAACAAAATGTGGTAAAAGTAAATAGTTCTGAATACTTTCTGAATGCACTGTGTCATGTATATTTTGCAAGGAATATTTTGTTATTGTCCGCTCACACAGGAGTAATGTTTTTTGTTTAAGGGGGTGATGCTGCAACCCGACTTCCCGCAGCTCTGAACATAACCCTTGTTACCTGTGTGACGTATGTGATCATGTGTCTCCTTTCACTGCGGTGTCATATTTGGCCACACGATGGCAGTGTTGTCACTGAATTGTTTCCTTGTGCAGTAGTTCTTTTGAAACTTCTTTGGTACTCCGTATGCATAATATAACTAAGCAAAGAAGTTCAAAACTGAAGGTATGAGGATAATTAAATAATACATTTTTCGGTGTCAATGTCCTGCAAGTTATACTATGTGGAATGGGTATCTCTAAGGCCACATCTGATACATTGATCCGTAGATTCGCCACAAGTAGTAATAGACAAGAGAAGGCACATACGAATCGTTTTTTAAATCTTATAACTACCTGTATGTAGTAGGCACATCCAACATTAAAAAAATGTAATGTATTTTTAGTCGGTGACGTTTGTATTTTGACTGAGTTGACTGTTCCCTTTATTTTCGTGGATCTGGATGGATTGTGAGGAAAGTGCTGACTTCGAATGACGAAATGTATTCGCAGAGACTGATGGAGTGCAGGCGAGGCTTTCAGGTTTGTTTCGCGATGGCCGCTCGTTTAACATTATTTTGTTTTAGGACATAAACAAATATTTCGTAAAATATTACGCTTTGTATGGTAACTACACAGCACCGGGAACGTATCGACATTGTTATAACTGAGCTATTGTGCCCACTGGCAAAAACGGAGTTATCTTTTCAGTTTGGTACTCAGTGTTTTTCCCCGTTCGTCCTAGGCCTAGCTTCACTTGAGCGGCGGGTTGGTAGTTTCGGATGAAACGGGCAATCGGTTTGAAAGAGGCAGGTTCGGTTAGGCGAGTGAATGACGTTTAGCAAGCTAACTTAGGTCGATCTTTGCATCGTTGTACATAAATAATATTTTGAATAACCACTTTCAAATTTATGAAACTTAACTAGCTAGTTGGGATTTGAATAGCTAGCTAGGTAACAAGTTAACTTGTTAAATGAAACTGAGTATGGTAGCAGCTAACGCTAGCTACACATGCTAATCTAGTTTAGATATAGCTAGTTAGTCAAGGTGATCCGAAGTATATAACGAACGTTACAATAAGCTACCATAGTTATCTAAATCATAACTATCGGATTGAAAATAGTGGAATCCTATCAAAACACAGCTAGCTAGCGTGTGACGTTGTCATTGTTTTGACAGCAGCACCAGGCTGGAGCGAGTGTACAGTATGCCAGAGGTAGGTTACCATGACAAGAACTGACGTTTGATGCTACATTGATGTGAGCTGTTTTATCAAAGAAGGTTTTTTAAAACATGGTTTATTTAACCAAATACGAGTATGTAGCTAGCATCATGTATACTTGTGCCTGTTATGAGGATACAAAATTATGTTAACGTTAGTGACAAAACACTTAATTCAGTTGCATCTCCCACTTCACTCTTCCAGTTATAGCATGGATCCAGACAGTGAGCCGGATACACAACGAGCTCTCAGTTTGCAATGGAAGAGCTATAAGCTCGTCCAAGACCCAGCCATCCGGAGGGTTAACAACAAAATATACCGATATGATGGGGTGCATTTCAGTGTGCCGGTTGGTATTGTTTTTACATAACTGTTTTTATTTTGGAATAGGGTTGTTGTACATGTCCTGAATTGTAACATGAGCCTTTGACTTTTGTCATTTCTCCAGGACTCGGGGTTCCCCCCAGTGGGAGATTTGCGGGACCCTCGACCTCGTAGAATCTGGTCCAGGCACACAGAGATGGCCCTGCCAGTGCCCAAGTTCAAAGTTAGAACCCTATCTAACTTGCTGACTCATCATACACTCACACCAGCCTCACTCTCTAAAAGCTGAACTGTAGCATGCTATCTCTAATTTCCTTATTTTGTTCCCAAAGCTGGATGAGTTCTACGTGGGCCCCATTCCCCTCAAGGAGGTGACCTTTGCTCGCCTCAATGACAACATCAAGGAACCCTTCCTGGCTGAGATGTGTGCAAAGTTTGGAGAGGTGGAGGAAATGGAGATATTGTTTCACCCCAAGACCCGTAAGCACCTGGGCCTGGCCCGCGTGCTCTTCACCAGCACCAGGGGGGCGAAGGACACGGTCAAACAGCTGCACAACACCTCCGTCATGGGTAACATCATTCATGCTCAGCTGGACATCAAAGGTATGACATGGATTCATGGCTTAATATCTGTGGTTTGATTTGATATATACATCTATTTTGTATAAAAATAACTTCTATTGCAATTACTATTGAGGTATAGAGGTGTTTTATGGAGACAATTGTTGTCACATTAGAATTTTGTTAAGATATTAGCTACATCCTTGTCTTATGGGTATGTTTGTGTGTATCTGCAGGCCAGCAGAGGCAGAAGTATTATGACCTGATAGTGAGTGGCTCCTACACGCCCCAGACTGTGCCCACAGGAGGCAAGGCCCTGACAGAGCGGTTCCAGCCCCCAGCGTCAACACAACCAGACACGGTACACTCACCAAGGGCTCAGCACAACCATCCTACTGACATTTTCATGGAGGATTTACCTTTATGGTTCATCATTCTTGAGAGGCTTTCATAATTTTCTACTGTGTAATGTTTTTTACTTTCTCTGTCTAATTCTCCCATCTTCCTGTTCCTCTCTTCTGTGCAGTCGTCAGATATCAGGCGGAGACTGTCCACTGAGATAGCTGGCCTGGCTGCGGGCTTGGCTGCAGGGGTACCGGCTCTCACCCCTGGGAGCACTACCCCCTGCTCTGTGGACACAGGCTTCAGTGAGCAACGTCTAGACACGACCCCCTCCTCCATGGGGGGGCCCTACACCCCAGGCTCCTCCGCTTCCTCACAGGGAGGAGGAACGCCCTACACCCCTCGCTCTGTCTCACAGGACTCGGGCTACGCTGTTGCCAGGTCAGTATTGGGGAACAAACACCCTGCATAATAGCTCAGTTGTTAATTTATCCAAAAATGTGTTTGTCATTCCAAAAAGGTATACACATTTCTCTTTATTAGGATAGTAATAGTCAATGTGGTAACTTGTGTTATATATAAACCCTCTATGAACCCTCTTTCTCCTTTTGTTTCTTAGACAAGTTGGATACAGTGCTGGCCCGTTGACCAGTGGCTACCCTCCCCAGGACATGCTTCCATCCTCCTCCTGCTCCTCCTCTACTGTCTCCTCCTCAGTCGGGGCATACAAAGCTCCCCGCTACTCGGAGGACCCCCATGCACCTCCTCAAGACCCCTACCAAAGGTGTCGCCCCACATACCCCCCTACCGGCCCTTTCCGTCCTAACGAGCCCCCGCTCTACCCCACATACCCAAACGCTGGAGGGGCTGGACAGCACATGGCACACCACCCTGCAATGCCTCCCCCACCTCCTGCACCCCAGTATGAGCAGCCCCCTCTGGCAGACCGGGAAAGAGAGAGGGACAGAGGCGGGACAGGGACTCAGGAGGGCGGCACAGTGCCGGTGGGACTGGCTCTAGAAGGTCATCTTACCAGGAGGCCAACTCTTCCTCCAAGTATTCCCACCACTCGCATCACTCAGAGAGGGAGAGGGGCTACAGACGGGACAGCCTGGGCTCCAGAGAACACGGCAGACACCGTAACCACCACTCACACAATCACAGCAGTAGTAGTAGCAGCAGCCGGCGACGGAGCAGCCACGACCGAGACAGCAGGGAGAGGGACAGAGACAGCGACTACTCAAACAGCTCCGACCCCAGATTCAACTCCAACTCCCACCGCTCCTCCTCCAACAGTCTGTCCCCGCCTCCATCTGCCTACCCCTCCTACTCCTCCTCCAAAGACCAACCCCCTCCCCACAACCCCTCTGTCTCCTCCCGCCTAGAGCCCCCTCAGTGTATCGTGCCCAGCCTAGTGCTGGTTCTGGGGAGAGGGGTTCTGTGTCTGACAAGGACCCCCGATCCCACCACACCCCTCTGCCACCCCATCCACCACCTCCCCTCCCCCCTGCCTCTGTGATAGCGGCGGCTGTAGCAGAGACGCTCAGCGCCCTTGACTTTGGCCAGGAGAGCCCAGTCAGAGAGGAGACGTGGACCAAGCCCAAACGCCGGCCCACCACCCCACCTCCCCCTCCTCAGCATCCCTCCACCCCTCCCTCTTCTCCACCCCACTCCTCCATCGCTTCCTCCTCCACTTCACCCTCCTCCACCTCCCTCCCACACCATCTCCCCTCGTCCACTTCCCTCTCCCCACCCCCCAGCGAGACTCCTCCTCCCCGGAGCCAGATTCCACCAATGAAAGCCTGCCATTTGTCTACCACAGCAGCAGCTTAGACTCTCGTATTGAGATGCTACTGAAAGAGCAGAAAGCTAAGTTCTCCTTCCTGCCCTCCGATGAAGATGAGGAAGAGGACAGAAAGGAAGAAAGGCAGAGAGAGAAGGTGGCAGGAGAGGGAGGAGCAGGGAAGGGAGGAGCATCAGGTGACGGCAGGAGCAATAAGCAGAGGGAGCAGGTTGGGGAGAAAGACAGGCGGAGGAGACAAGGAGGAGATGGTGGAGGCCAGCAGAGGAGGAAAGGAGAGAGGGATAGAGACGGCCGTAGAGGGAGGAAGCAGAGAACGGGGGGAGAGGGGAGGAAGAGTCCCACTGTAGTAGCACAAGCTACCCCCTCCTCCTCCTCCACCTTCTCTCCCTGTGTCCCCACCACAGATGACCATACTAGTCTCCATGGAACAGGACCTCTGCGGGAGGAGACCGCCCAACCTGAACCTATTGATCCAAGGACCAGACAAGGGGCACAGACACCCCCCTACAACGGAAAGAGTCAGGTAAGAACATCTTACTCTGTTAATGGAAATATTGTAGGAATCAGATTGTATGGAAACATTGGTGTATTGTTAGCAGGGATTGTCAGTTGATGCAAGAGTGTGGGGAAATTGTGAATTCTCTCCTCTTTCCTTTCTGCAGTCATCCCCTCATTCCTCTGGGGAAGACATGGAGATCTCCGACGAGGATGAAGAACACACCATTACAGCAGTGACCACCCACCACGCCACTCCTTCCTCCGTCTCTTCTCCATCTTCATCCCAGGCCCCCCTGCCCTCCCAGACAGACCCCTCTGCCTCCCCCTCTGACCCCACACAGCACTTTGGCACGTCCATGCCTGCTCCACCCATCCCCTCTTACCCCCCTCACCTCCCTCCCCGGGCTTTTCCCTGCAGCCCCCTCCACCCCCTGCATCCCCCCACCGCTGGGCCACATGGAGCTGCACCCTGAGTACCCTCCTCACATGCCCCCACACATGTATGACTATGCCAGCAGTATGGAGCTGATGAACCAGTACAGTGGCGGAGCCCCCATGTCCTTCCAGATGCAGACCCAGATGCTGAGTCGGCTACACCAGCTGAGGATGTCCTCCTCTAATGGCACCGCTGCCCCTGGCGACGCCCCCCTTCAGACTACTACCACTCCATGCCCCCTCCCCCACACCACCCCTACATGGACCAAGAAGGGGGTGGCTATGAGCAGGATCAGCACTACATGCCCCCCCACATGCCCTACGCCTACCCTGGCCCCTCTCAGATGCCCCACCACCACCACGCCATCCCCCCTCCACACACGGGCTGGGCCCCGCATGTCTTACCCGAACACTACGCGTACCACACCCCTCCGCCCTATGGGACAATGCCTCCTGTGGGGGGAGAGGCCCAGTACGGGGCGGAGGGAGACCCCCAAATGCCCCTGCTAACAGAGAACCCCCACGAGGCCACAGTGCAGCTGGTGCTGGCCACCCTCATCCAGGAGATGAAGAGCATCATGCAGAGGGACCTCAACCGCAAGATGGTGGAGAACATCGCCTTTGGAACCTTTGACGAGTGGTGGGAGCGCAAGGAGACCAAAGCCAAGGTAAGAGAGTGGAACAACATGTTTAGAAAGCACAGAAAAAATGGCCTATACTACATACCTGGTTTGAGGATTTAGTGAGGTAACTTTGGTCAACCCTTGAGTTCAACTCGGGATAACTGGTACCATGAAAGTGACTCACCCTTCAGCCAGCTACATTTCTATGGCAACGAATCCTTCAGAACTAACCTGCAGGCTAACTCAGGGCTAACTCCATTTATCCTGAATGAAGTGTCTGCCATGAGTTGAGGACCAAATAAATCAGATTCCCTCCCTCTCATCCAGATTCCCTCCCTCCATCATCCCCCTCATTTTATTAATCAAATGTTTTTTTGTATGTTAAACATAAATGTTAAAATACTTATCACATTACAATTAGTAATGACAGAATGCATTTGAAACTTGACGCACAATAAAACTTCTATCTGTAGGATTTGGGGAAAAGGGTGTTTGTGCATTGATAAGCACACCAAAGATGGCATTAACACCATAGCCTGCTGAATTTGCAAAACAACCATTTCTTGCAATTTGATTTTGGGACCAATTAAAATGTGTCTCGACGAGTTTGTTGTTCGATTATCCACGTGCGACATGCACGCGCAGTTACAAGCCTGCTAGAGTTAGTGACAGGCAGACAAGCAATATCCACCGTTGTGTTACGGATTAAATCTGAGCTGGAATGTGAAGCTAACTGAAGCTGGCTAGCTTCAGAAAACTGATTAGATCTAGCTAGCGTTGTAGTATACCCATCTGGTCAATTTAAATTGGTTTCTGATTTCCGTTTTCAAGTCGTACATGGTTTTCCTGTTATTGTTTTTTAAATCCATTATTTGATTTGCCGTGATACCCGTCCTCCCTCCCCAGCCGTTCCAGACCATGGTTCGGGGTGTGGCTGCAGTGAGGGACGAGGACAAGAAGGAGGAGAACAAGGCCAGCAGCAAGCCCCGGGAGCCCCTCATGTCTCTGGTGGACTGGGCCAAGAGTGGAGGAATGGAAGGCTTCTCACTGAGAGGGGCGCTACGACTACCATCATTCAAGGTAAACAAGTACACAGAGGCAATAGTTGGAACTCGGGAATTGTCCGTTACTGATGTACATACATTTTTGTACTGAGCATAGGAAATAGAGATGGATTAGTACTGTACATGTATAGACATTACACCAATACATGTTCATGAATAGATATTACTCCAATGTATCCATCCATTCACTTAGGGATTTTTTCCACCATAACTTATCATGTTATTAACTGTCTGTGTGTATTGTGTCCAGGTGAAGAGGAAAGAACCTCTGGAGCTAGCAGAGGTAGGAGAGATGAAGAGACCCAAGACACCGCCAGAGGATGACGACGAAGGTGAGCTTTTCAACAATGACCCCCCCTCCTTTGGGGATTTGTCACCGACCGTCTTTGTGTTTCCTATGTTGGCTCACCATCTCTCTCCTCCCCCCAGACTCGTACCATGACAAGGGTCTAGAGGGAAGAATGGCAGATGGGGAGGGCCACAGGGCTGAGAGGGACAGCAGGCGGAGGAAGAAGAAGACGAGAAGTCGTAAACCTTGGGACCTGGACAGCGAAGGAGAAGAGACTTCTGACGGTTCTTCTTCAGATAAGGTGTGTGTCTGCATGTGCAAGGGATAATTTAGCATGAAAATAAAGTTTCTCCACATTGTAAAGTTTATCTGATCTCAAATTGAATAAATGGCTACAGAAACAATAATACATGATTTTTCTAATCGGTTGATGATTTCCGCAAGCAGTACATACTGGCAGTGTTGTTGTATTTCCCCATAGTGCTGGCTAGATGGCAGCATTTCACTGTATGCCTCTTCATACTCTGCTGTACTTTGGCTTCATTGACTTGGATTGAACCTGAGACACTGTTGTATATTGTCAAACAGTGTCCTTCTGTTCCTCTCTGTAGGAGGATGAGGAGGAGGGAAGTGACAAGGGGTCTGAAGGTAAATCTAGCATTCTTCATGTTATCCTTATTGAAGCCAATCTGCCCCCGTCACAGGTAGATAGATACCTTTTCCATCATGCCATCTTATCATCTCTCACTTCATCTCACTTCTTCAGATGAGGCCTTGAGTGCAGACAGCGATGATGAGAGCCTCTCCTCATCCACAGAGAGTTCTTCCTCCTCAACATCATCATCCTCCTCTTCCTCTGAAGACGAGGATGAGGAGGAAGGAGAGCAGGCCGGCAGTGGACTGGACACCATGGATGAGTCTACGATGGACAGCACAGCTCTGGACACAGAGAAGGGGGATGACCGGTACGTTTTGAACAGTGTTCCTGTTTTTGAATAAACCTGTATATAAGTATCCAAAATGTTTTCTATATATTTCCTATGGAAGTGTCTTTATTGAAACTTGATTTGTTGCTCAATGTGTGTCTGGGTTGTAACTGACCATTCCACTTGTGCACTGCAGAGAAAAGTCTGTAGCTGCTGTTCCAAAAGCACCGCTCAGCGCCGAGATCAAAGCTGGTTAGTCACACATTTAGTTTCTCTGTTATGGATGTTCATTTCCATGGCAAGTGCCAATGTTGTTTTTCACCTGATTCATAATTCAAATATGTGCCCATATCTCAGAAATTGCTGCCAGCAAGAAGGATTCATCAACACTCAACTCAAACGCTCGTCCTCCAGCCCCCCCCCTCCTCCCCAATTGTCATTGTGCCTCCTCTCAAGAAGCGAAGGAAGACCGTCTCGTTCTCTACCGGGGAGAGCGACTACAAACCCCACCTTCCAACTGTCCCCTTGTCCCCACCTCCCTCCACTGCCTCTCCTCTCTTGTCCCACATGAAATCTCACCTTCCAGACTCCATTTTCATCGCCTCCACACCTGGAACCACCCCCTCCAAGACTCTCTCACTCCTCCCCTTTGCCTCCAAACCAGGCGAAGGCAATGCCCTCTCTCCCTCCCCTGTTCTCACTGTTCCCTTGCCTGTACGCCCCGAAGACTCAAAAAATAGCCCTGTCCCTCTGGTGTCCCCCCCAATCACCCCCACCAAGTCCCCCAACAAACGGGGGGCCTCCCCAAATCCCCCGCTCCAGTGTGGGTGTGTCGCACCGTGCAGAACCTCCCCCTGGACCACGCCTCCATGGTCAAGATGGCCTTTGAGGAGGCCCCGCCCCCTGTCACAAAGGGCCGGGGCAGGGGACGCCCCAGGACTGTCAGCCTGTCGACCCCCACCCCTCCCCCCTCCTTCCACACCCTCAGAGAGGAGGAGGAGGAGGAGGGACTGCTGAGACTTGGTGAACAGCTGGGAGCATCCAGCCTGCTACAGCAGGCCTCGGCGCCTATGGTCGATCTGTCTGTCCTGGCTGATGTGGCCCTGAAGCTGGACCCAGACGCTGGAGACTCAGAAGAGACGGAGACGTCAGACGAGGCAGAGGAGCAGAAGATGGAGGAGGAGATGCTCCTCTCTCCCAAAGCCCTCCCCCTGGTTATGGACCCACATGGCCTGTCTGCCCTGCAGGAACACAACTATTCCAAAGCCCCCTTCCACCTCATCCATGCCCAAAAGAGGAGTGTCTCCAAACAGGAGCCTGGGGTGCTCCTCCCTGCAGACTTCAACCATCACGCCATCTCTGGGGTGCTGGAAGCTCCTGAGGAGGTCATAGGGGAACCCCTGCCCTCTAGGGACAGACACCAGGCTGAGTACCTGTCTGGCATGGGGCTTCTGTGTGAGGATGGAGACATGGCCAAGGCCTCTGTGCTGACATCTCTCACCCCATCAGCCAAGAGGAAGGGAATGGTGGCGAGGGGCAGTGAACTGGAGGAGATGGGGAAAGAGAAGAACAAGAAGAGGAGGAGGAAAGATAAGGAAAATCTGGTGTTGCAGCAAACGAAAAAGCAGAAGGAACATCAGACCAAGAAACAGAAGAGGAAACTAGAGGTGTGAGGTTTTGTGGGTTTGTGCTTGAGTCAAGTGTCACAACTAAGAAGTGTTGAGCATGGTGTGTCAACAACATGTAAAGATAGGGGATTGCTCACCCACAGCTTACATTTACTGTAACTTTGTCATCTTAAAATGACATGCAAAGCAATGTCTTTCCTCAATTGCATAAAGTTTCACAGCTTGACAGTTACATGGCCAAATTGTCATGTAAATATATATTAATAATGTCAAACAAATTACTAGTAAATTACAGTCTTAATCTAGAAAGTCCCATCCTATGGCCTGTATTGACCAGTGTTTAAGAACCTGTTACAGGCTAATTTTAGTTCCTGAGTTGACATCTCCCACTCTCTCCTTGTTCCTGTCCCTCTCTCCCTCTTTCTGTCCCCGGTCTCCTGTCAGGAGGTGGACCTGGAGGAGGATGTGGACGTGGAGCAGCTGGAGCCGGGTGAGCTGTCTAACACGGAGGACGAGGAAGAGTGGGACGATGTGAGGAAGAGCGAGCGCCTCTTCCTCCAGGAGGCCGGGTTGACTTCGTCGCAGCGTTGGCCCAAGCCCATCCCTGCCCCGGAGCCCGTCACGTTTGACCAGCGCAGCGAGTTTGAGCAGATGACCATCCTGTACGACATCTGGAACTCTGGTCTAGACATGGAGGACATGACGCTGCTGAAGACGACCTACGAGAAGCTGCTGCAGGATGACCACAGCACCGACTGGCTCAACGACACACACTGGGTCCACCACACTGATAACCTTTACTACTGGCAGGGCAGGGGGTTTGGAACGAGGGTTAGAAGCCCTGCTTGTGGTTTAGGATCTTCCATGTGTTGATGCCTCTTATGAACAGTTGAGCTGTGTTTTAAGTAATGTACCGGTATGTGGAAGTCAGTGGAGGCTTCTGAGAGGAGTACGGCTAATAATAATGGCTGGAGGGGCGCAAATAGAATGGCATCAATCACCTGGAAACCATGTGATTGATTGTATTTGATACCATTCCACTCCAGCCATTACCACAAGCCCATCCTCCCCAATTAAGGTGCCACCAACCTCCTGTGGTGGAAGTAGATGAAATGGTGTGTAATGATGCATGTGTATTTAGATGGACTGGTGTGTGTTCAACAGTAACTGTTGTTAGCCTTAACGTATGGCCTGCACTTACCAACATCCCTAACCCGCGGCGTAAGAAGAAGAGTGCAGACGGGCAGCTGCGGGAGCACGTGACAGGCTGTGCCAGGAGCGAGGGCTACTACGCCATCAGCAGGAAGGAGAAGGATGTCTACCTGGATCTGGAACTGCCTGAGCAGGCCCTACTGGAGGCTGCCGACTACGACGCCTCGGTACGCACACCTCTCTTTACCATCTCTCTACTTTTTATACTATATATAGTCTTTGGCTTTTCATACAATGGTGTCATGTTGTTGCCTGTCATAGGCTCTGTGGTCACAGGTTTTGTTCCAATAAGATTGATGACCTTTGGTCATTGAATACAGGGAAGTTGGTGAACAAGTAGTGTATTTCTTATTTTAGCATATGCTTCACAATGCTGTAGGAAGTCCCGCAGAATTTGTCATGCAGATATATTCAACAGCTTTGCTGCATCTGCTTGAGGCAATGAAAATTAACTCACTTAATCTGGGGTTAACTATTTTATTGGGCATTTAGGGCAAAGTGCCTCTGACTCAGTAGTATTTACATTGAGGCCATGTGATGGTGTGTGTCACCATATGTGTGTCACTGGCCCAATGTAACTCTCCTTCTGTCCTCCCCCTCAGGGCTCAAACCGGCTGCTGTCAGAGAGACGGTCGGAGCAGCGCCGCCTCCTCAGTGCCATAGGCATCCCTGCAGTCATGGACTCTGACCTGCTCAAACTCAATCAGCTCAAGGTACACAACAGCAGTCTGAAACTGTGTGTACCACTGATATTATGTAACTGCTGTGTTACCTCTGCTCTTCAACCACCATGTTATTTCCCATGGGTTTCATTCTGAGAACTCACTTCTGTTACTGTGTAATGAAGACCTTGACCCTTTAAACCCATGCCAGTGTGTTGAAAATGAGACTTTGATCCAGGACTATGGTGAAATCTAGAGTAAAGGCTGCTAGTGCATTCAATGAGTTGGTTATTTTAATCAGTTTTTATTGATTTATTTTACATTTATTTAACTAGGCAAGTCAGTTAAGAACAAATTCATATTTTCAATGACGGCCTAGGAACAGTGTTTAGGGGCAGAACGACAGATTTGTAACTTGTCAGCTCGGGGTTTGAACTTGCAACCTTCCGGTTACTAGTCCAACGCTCTAACCACTAGGCTACCCTGCCGCCCAGTTGTGTTGTGCTGGGGGGGCAGGACTGAGTTTGTGAAACCCTGGACTAGAGTAACTAAATTATTATTGGACCACTATGGCACTAACTCTTGCTTCCTTCCTCAGTTCCGGAAGAAGAAGCTTCGATTTGGCCGCAGTAGGATCCATGAATGGGGTCTGTTCACCATGGAGCCCATTGCTGCTGACGAGATGGTCATTGAGTATGTGGGCCAGAATATTAGACAGGTACTGGTCATTGTACTGCTTGAGGACTGTATGTGTCTAGGGCCATATTGTAGTCTGTACTTCATTCATCCATAGTGTGGTGTCATAGCAATAGACACATGGCAAACATCCGTGTTAGTCTTTCCTGGGTGTTCAGCTGGCATCATTGTTTGACTGTTTGTGCCCGTTTCTTTGCCAGATGGTGGCTGACAACAGAGAGAAGCGTTATGCCCAGCAGGGCATTGGGAGCAGCTACCTGTTCAGAGTGGACCACGACACCATCATTGATGCTACCAAGTTAGGCAACCTGGCACGCTTCATCAACCACTGCTGCACTGTGAGTCAGCCTATACCTGCACAAGCAAAACCATACAGGATATAACAATGGAGTGAAGCAACGTGAAGACTAAATAGAAATACACACATTTCCATCATAGATATTTAGTGACTCTCACACACAATGTTCACAGTAACATTGACTGGTAAAATCCTCTTAATTAAGTTGTTTTGTTTTCTTTGAATTACCCATAACTGGTCTCTGTCCTCTTCCTTCCCCAGCCTAACTGCTATGCAAAGGTGATCACCATAGAATCCCAGAAGAAGATTGTGATCTACTCCAAGCAGGCCATTGGCATGAATGAAGAGATTACCTATGACTACAAGTTCCCTCTAGAGGAAAATAAGATTCCCTGTCTGTGTGGAACAGAGAACTGCCGTGGGACGCTCAACTAGATCCCACTGCATGACCACTCTCACACAGGTGTGGCAGTACCCCGTTTCAGTCCCTCCTGTCCCCGCACCACAACCCCTGACTATAACCAAGAACAAAGCCACACCCACCACCAACAGCCCCCCTCCAGACCCCAAAGCCCACCTGCTCCTCCAGACTGTCAAACAGTTGTCTGTACCATATCCAGAAAACAGAGAGAGACATGCAACGTTTGCACTGTTCACACGCTTTAATTTACCTGGGGTTATGGTTTATTATCTTAGGGGCTGTGAGACTCTCCTTCCCAGGGGTGTGATTAATAATCGGGTCCCCTCTCCTGTACCCCAAACCCCTGAAATGCAGCATTAGTCTCCGCTGTAGCAGGATTTAATAACTTAGGACCACCTGTTCCCGTTCGTTCAAGGGTGGACATTTTTTTCCCCCTCTTCCAACAGCCTTTCCTTGGAATAGAGAATGCAACCGTAACCTATCAGAACTGGTGTTGTGTGTCTTGTCTGCCTCCGCACAGATAGGGAGTGGACCGGAAGCTTCCGCTAACCCAAACACACCAATCCGCACATAGACGCACAGGATTTACAAACATTCAGGGTTTTAAAGGCGTTCGTTCGCAGTGTTAGTTACACACTCTAATCCATTGGGACTTATGCAAGATTTCCAAAAATGAAGATTGTTTGAGCTTTGTCATTTTATAGTATTGCATATTCTTATTACTATTCTTGTTCTGATTTAGTTGCGCGAGCTGTAGGTGGGTGCGTGACTCTCCCTCACCAGTTTGTTTGGAGGAGAGACCATTGACTTAAATATTTGTTTTTCACCATGCTACATAAGAACAAATCATTTGTAGATCAAATAGTCTATGGCGTCACATCAGTTTATCTTTAAAGCTTAAGATGGCTGCTGAGTTTTAGTCTGCAGGTTTATCTCAATTTGGAATGCTTTGTTAGTTCCTTTTATGTTCCCCTTTCCCCATTGTGATGTTGTCCCTCCTCACGTTAGGAAGCAGAGAAAGGACCTGACCCATGTGTATCTGTGTGTTTTAAGAGAATGTATTCTTACGAAAGAGAGTACATTTTTATTCCTGTCGTGTGAATGTGCTCTCACTGTCAATTAGTAGTTTTGTGCTATTGAACAAGCTGCAAATGTCAGGTTGTCTGCGCTTTTTGTATGACATGGTCAAGGCACACTGTCAGGAACACTGTTTCTATGAAATCTCCCTTATTTGGCAAACCATTACAGACAAATCTGTTCAAAAAATGTTTTTAATTTAAATGTAACCTTTATTTAAGTAGGCAAGTCAGTTAAGAACAAATTCTTATTTACAATGATGGCCTACCCGGACTACGCTGGGCCAATTGTGCGCCACCCTATGGGACTCCCAATCACGGCCAGATGTGATACAGCCAATAATCGAACCAGGGACTGTGGTGACGCCTCTTGCACTGAGATGCAGTGCCTTAGACCGCTGCGCCACTCGGGAGCCCGAACATAACCCATTGACCCCAATACAAGTGTTGAGGTCTGTGTATGTTGGACTTTGTCATTTAGTGTGTGTTCTGAATGGTTTTAAAGGGTGAATTTATGTGTAGATCAGATCTGCTAAATCTAGTTTCTAGCTTGAGTTGTTCTCTCAAATCAAGCATTCGCTGTCCCAAGTTTTAATCTCTGATGTAGATTTTTTAAATGTCACAAGGCCCCTCGGTGTTCTGTTCCTTCCACAGCAGAAAAGTTATCTATATTTCTTGTTGCAACAGGCGTAAAAACCAACCCTCTAACTTTAAAAATAAAAAGATAGAAAAAAGTTCAGACAAATGTACATATTGTAGTGGTGTTTGTTTCTCGTAGAAACACACTGGTTCCAGTCTGTAAATACGTTGTTCCTTTCCTACTTCCCATGAGGAAAACTGTACATACCTTCCATTGTTCTTTTTTGTTTTTCCTTTTAATTTGATTTTAATATTATTTGCAATATTTCTCTTGTATTAATGCGTTGGAATCTTTTATTAATGGTGCATTAAAATATTTTTTAAAAAGTGAAAGCTTTGTTTTTTTAAAGCCTTGGTTGAGTGTCAGGATTTCCCCTAGCCTCTGGGTTGTCTATAGGTGTTGTTATATTCACTCTGGCTATCTAATGCGATTTCAGAGCAGAATAACTGAGGAATTTACGAAAGCGCAACAACGGTTGAATGTGTCAGCAAAAAAGATAACGTTCCTAGAGAAAGAGTTTAAGAAAATGCAATCCCAAATAATGAGCTGTGTGAGAATGTAGCTGAACTTCAAAAGGTACTCTCGCAGGTGGAATCTGAAAATCCAAGGTGTAAGAGGTAGAGGGGGAGGATATTAGGGAAACAGTCATTAATATCCTGGGAAAGGTGTCTCCGTGCATCAAAGACAGGCTTAGAGACGTGATTGATGTGGTACATCGACTTGGGAAACAAAGATCTGATGGACCCCCTCGCAATATCATTTTGCGCTTAACTATGCGCCATTACAGGAACATCATCTGGAGAATGGCCAAGGGGAAAACGTTTCTGGACGAGAAGAAGCTCTGATACCGCAGGATCAGGCTGCCAGGAAGAAACTGGCCGCTTATACCGAAGGCGCGACAAGAGGGATAGAAGGCTGGGTTCAAGGGCCCACACGCGTTTATCAAATGAAGAATGATTACTGGGTAACTCTAACATTAACCAATCTGGAACTGTGAGTACTGCCAAAGAGTACAGGTAATGTCCTACCACGAATAAATGTACTGTTCGAACTACAACTGATGAACACTTGCCCAACAAAAAAAAGGAAGTAAATAGATGTCTTATACTGTTAACCACCTACCTCAGCTACCTCAGCTGAGTGTAGTTTTCCGTCGGAGTAATCCTCTCAAGGTTCACTGTTTGTTTTATTGTTCACATTACTATTTGTGTTCTTTCTTTTTTAATGCAGGATTTCGTTTTCAATTCACTCTATCTTACAAAAAGGAAAGCTTTATTTTTATGCTGTAAACGCAGTAACGCAGATTTTGTCCTTCAGGAAACTCATTCGAATGAAAGTGATTTGAAATTTTGGAAAGCACAATGGGGAGATATGGCCTATTTCAGTCATGGATCAAATCACTTTGCTGGTGTTTTGACACTTATTCACAAGTGTAAAGGTTCTAGAATCCACATCTTCACAAGATGGGAGATGGGTCATAGTAACTCAAACTTGACTGCTATTTTCACCATTTGTAATGTATACGGACATAACTCACATTTTCCAATTAAGGCCCGTTTTACCAGGAAAGTACAGGATTTAAGCATCAAATACTCAGATGATTTTCTAATTATTTCATGGGATTTGAATGAAACACCTGATGCATCTGCTGATCGTTTTCCTCCTAGAACGAGTCAAAGCCCTCAAAATAGCAATATTATCACTACATTATGCAAGGATCTCTGTGTTGAGGATGCTTGGCGTTATTTCAATCCGGATGAAAACATCAGATCGTTAGCCAAAGATATTTTTGCAATAAAAGACTTGGGTCGTGGAAGTAGATGGGAATTTTTCAAATATAAAGTCAGAGTGGTAGCCATTAAACGCGCCAAAGAGCTGATGCACTTAAAGAACCTTAGAGAAAAAGAGATGATGAGCAAGCTTGACAGTTTTCTAAAGAAAGATAATCTATCTGAAGAAGAGGAGTCTGTATTCCAATCTTTACAACTAGAATTAGAACAGCTTTACAAGGATCTGGTAAAGTTACTTTTTTGCACTTGAAAAGAGAAACTACAAAAGAAAATCTATAACTGCACTCAAAATTAACAATGTTTTATGCAAAGATTCTATTACAATATCATCATTTGTCAATTCCTTTTATGAAAACCTTTGCAGCTCTCAATTTCAGGAAGATGGTTGTGAAAGCTACATTTGCCACATTCAGAATTGTCCCTGTAATTGAGGATGATTTCCACTAAGTTTGCGATTCACCTGTGTCAATTGAAGTCATTAGAGAGGATCTGAATTCAATGAAAAAAGGGAAATCACCTGGCCCTGATGGCCTGTCAGTAGAATTCTATAGACAGTTTTGGGAGTTACTAGAAGACCCGATTTTTAATATGTTTCAAGATTGCATTAAAAGTGGGGGAATAGTCTCCACTATAAAACAGGGCCTTATTTCATTGATTCTGAAGCCCGATAAAGACCCTTTCTCATTGACAATTGGAGACCAATTACTTTATTAAATATTGATTACAAATTAATTCCTCTGGTTTATGCCAAAAGTTTAAAGAAAGGAATAGATACCATTATAAATGAGACTCAAACAGGATTTATGAAGCTCAAACATTAGTTTAGTCTTGGACCTTATAGATTATTCAGATGCAATTGACTCAGATGCGGTTGTCTTATTTTTAGACTTCTGTAAAGCCCTTGACACAATTGAACATGAATTTCTCTTTAGGTCTCTTAAAATTTTGGGATTCAGTGAAAATTTTATCAAAGTAATTATCATGTTTTACAATTATATAAATAGTTCTGTGTTACTAAACCTTAATACTTCCAAAAGATTCAGTATCAACAGAAGTGTACGACAGGGATGCCCAATTTCGCCATTTTTATTCATTTTGGTTGTGGAACTTCTATCTCTAGATATTCTGAATAATGCAAATTTGTATGGCTTAACCATTTTTAACAAAGAAATCAAAATTTCCCAACTGGCTGATGATACTACTCTTTTTTTAAGAGACAAAGACCAGGTCACCCATGCCCTTAATGCTGTAACTGCATGTTCTATTGCATCAGGATTAATGCTGAATGTTTCTAAATGTGAAATCTTACGTTTATTTGACTCTGATGATAAAGAAATAGAAAATATGCCTGTAAAGGACTGTGTTAAATATTTAGGAATACATCTGTCATCTGTTTCCTGCACATCTGTTTCCTGCACAATTTTTCCCCACATAAAGCTCTTTTGTTGAATAATTCAGACATAACTGTAAGGAATAAGTCGTGGTTCTACCCCAGCTGGCATGAGAGGAATATTGACTTTGTTCTTGATTTTTTTCGACCACAAGGGTAATATTCTCACATATGAACAATGTATAACATTGAAAGAGTTTCCAATACCTTTCAGAGAGTTTATTTCTGTGATCAAAGCTGTTACCAGTGGTCTAACTACACTAATGAAAACTCATCTTAGCTTTGGTAATGATCACAAAGTGTATCCAGAACTCAGATTGGAAGGCGTGGGCTTACTTGTTGATCCAGAACTCAGATTGGAAGGCGTGGGCTTACTTGGGAGAGCTTGTTGTAATAAATATATAAGACAAATTCTTCATTCACAAAACCAACTTACACCGAGAGGAACATTTTTCTGGAACAGGCTTATTCTTGATATTGTCTAGAAAAAGGCATGGTTAAGGCTTTACAAATATTGTATACCAAACAAAGTTAAGGAAGTGCACTTAACATTTTTACATAAGATATATCCATGTAATTCTATGATTTCCAAATTTGTGGCTATTGATGATATCTGCGTTTTCTGGGAAAAAGAAGGTGAGAATCTGTCTCACTTGTTCTTTGAATGTAAATTTGTGTCAGAATTTGGGGAAAACCTTGCAAAATACTTATTTACCATTATGAACACTACCCATGTTTTTGACATTAAAGATATATGTTACTATTGCAATGATAACAAGACCATTGAAATGATTGTGATTTTAAAAATTCTTGTTGCCAAATATTTTATACACAAACAAAAATTCTATACCAAAATTACACATGTTTTTTGATTGAATTGAACTATTTTATTAAAACATTAACCCTAGTGAATAATAACAAGAATAACACCCTCGTGCATAATAGAGAGGATACTACAAAAGGTACGTTTGACAGTCATGTTCCACCTGAAAAACTGAGTGTTTCCTGCGTGTGTGAGAGCGATAGAGATGGAAAAAACGTGGTGCTTTCTAAATGAAGCCAAGTGTATTGCAATGTGTCGTGTCAGAGGAGGAGGGAACACAAATAAGGAATACGTGACCTTGTATGGAACTGGGTTAACATACACTTAGACCATTATGTGGTGAAGAAATATGCATTTTCTGAGCTGGTTTTGTTATTTTTTAACTTCATGAACTCTGCTTCTATAACAAGGGTGATTGAACTCACTCATGATAACCAATATGTTATTATGCAAAGTTGCATGTTGTAAAATAATTTACAAAACTAGGTGAAGCCAAGTTGTAAAATCCTAAATAGGACATTGTAGAAGTTATTTATTGAATGTTTATCATTCATCCATTTAGGACCTACCTCATTGAATGAGCATAACCCAAACATAATGGCTAAATGATTTACTGGAACTGCATCTGTTTCACTTTGTTTTCAAGCATCTAGTGGCCTTCAAAATGAAAGCGATGAGGCTCGGAGGGTTCTCCCTACCTAGGACACTTACAAGCTTGGTCTGTTCTTTTGGGGGCACTTTGTGACATGCATTTTAAAATAATAATTTGCATTCTTCATTGATAGTTGATCTAGAGATTGTCAATCAGTTATAGTCCACATTCAATGACAATGTTTTGCAGTCTGTAGCTGAGACTAGAGGTAACTTGTCTGTGAATCATGTGACTGTCTGGAAATATGCAAGGGATGGAAATACAATACAGTGTGTGTCACTTTCCATGTAGGTCTACGCTAGTACAATATCTGTTTCACAATATGGTGTCCATTCAAATGTTGCTGTGTGCATGACTTACAGGGCTGTTCAAGAAGGCTATTATTGGACACAGAGAGATGTTGGATGAATGGCCATGTTGTTAAAACAGGAGAACAATACGGCTTCTGACATTTGACATGATATTCAATCCAGTCCAGTCAGAGAGAAAGAATTAAAGGAAGATGTTTTCAGACCACTGGGGCTGTCTGCTTCATTGCCCCAGACTGACTGGTAGTAGAGTTCCGTGGTTAAAATCATTGAGCAAGCCAAGCCAAGCCAAGCCAAGCCAAGCCAAGCCAAGCCAAGCCAGTAAAAAAGACACATTACAGCCTGTTGTGACATTTGCGTTGTTTGCTCTATAGCCATTAGTTCATACACCACCGTTATATACAATAAGGCTGTGACAGCTAGAAGACAACAAACTACTGATTTACAACCACAGAGTTACCGCACCAATTCAACTTAAACATTATCAAATCAACAAGGCTATATATGCTTAGTTTAATAGACTGAAAACAAACTTAAAGATACCAAAAACAATTTAGTTCAATCAATGTTGTTAAATATCATTTGGCTGTCCGTGTGTGTGTGTGTGTGTGTGTGTGTGTGTGTGTGTGTGTGCGTGCGTGCGTGTGCGTGCGCGTGCGCGTGCGCGCGTGTGTGTGTGTGAGCAAGTAAAATAAAACATGTTAACTCACCCTACTTGTAGACTAGTTGAACGCCAATGCCACCCTCCTCTCTTTCATGTTGGGAAATCTGACTCTGTCATACACTTTTAGACAGACACTGATGACTAACTGGGTTGTGTGTTCTGAACAACACTTGTCTTAGTTTATAATGAGAATAGATACTTTTCCATATACTTATGTACAGTTGAAGTCAGAAGTTTACATACACCTTAGCCAAATACATTTTAAACTCAGTTTTTCACAATTCCTGACATTTAATCCAAGAAAAATTCCGTACTTTATAAGTACGCTTGGAGTCATTGTCCATTTGGAAGATCCATTTGCGACCAAGCTTTAACTTCCTGACTGATGTCTTGAGATGTTTCTTCAATATATCCACATAATTTTCCTACCTCATGATGCCATCTATTTTGTGAAGTCCACCAGTCCCTCTTGCAGCAAAGCACCCCCACAACATGATGCCGCCACCCCCGTGCTTCACGGTTGGGATGGTGTTCTTCGGCTTGCAAGCCTCCCCCTTTTTCCTCCAAACATAATAATGATCATTACGGCCAAACAGTTTCATCAGACCAGAGGACATTTCTCCAAAAAGTACGATCTTTGTCCCCATGTGCAGTTGCAAACCGTAGTCTGGCTTTTTTATGGCGGTTTTGTAGCAGTGGCTTCTTCTTCCTTGCTGAGCTGCCTTTCAGGTAATTTCGATATCGGACTCGTTTTACTGTGGATATAGATCATTTGTATCCGTTTCCTCCAGCATCTTCACAAGGTCCTTTGCTGTTGTTCTGGGATTGATTTGCATTTTTCGCACCAAAGTACATTCATCTCTAGGAGACAGAACGCGTCTCCTTCCTGAGCAGCATGACAGCTGCGTGTCCCATGGTGTTTATACTTGCGTACTATTGTTTGTACAGATGACCGTGGTACTTTCAGGCGTTTGGAAATTGCTCCCAATGATGAGCCAGACTTGTGGTGGTCTACAGTTGTTTTTCTGAGGTCTTGGCTGATTTCTTTTTATTTTCCCATGACGTCAAGCAAAAAGGCACTGAGTTTGACGGTAGGCTTTGAAATAAATCCACAGGTACACTTCCAATTCACTCAAATTATGTCAATTAGCCTATCAGAAGCTTCTAAAGCCATGACATCATGGTCTGGAATTGTCCAAGCTGTTTAAAGGCACAGTCAACTTGGTGTATGTAAACTTCTGACCCACTGGAATTGTGATACAGTGAAATAATCTTTCTGTAATCAATTGTTGGAAAAATTACTTCTGTCATGCACAAAGTAGATGTCCTTACTGGCTTGCCAAAACTATAGTTTGTTAACAAGACATTTGTGGAGTGGTTGAAAACGAGTTTTAATGACTCCAACCTAAGTGTATGGCAGCCTGGTATGGCAAGTCCACCGCTGCTGACGGTAAGGCGCTACAGAGTGTGGTACCCTCAGCTGAAGATTCCAAGAACACAGGATGAGATGTTACTATCTTTTGTGCAAGCACTTCCAAGAGTTAATGAACAGTGAGCGTGGTGAAATTTGGGGAGCGCATCGTCAGTAGTGTACCTTTGGTTCCTAGGGTGTTTCGGCCTTTCACACTATACACCCTCCCCAAAGGCGGCCAGCGACAGGGTGATCAATCCTACGCTTGCGTCCCATTCCCAATTAGTCATAGGAGTTGCCTTGTTGTTGATAGCCAACATCCCATGGGACTATGCATGGCAGGGGCGTCCTCCTCCCTGAGTCAAGCATTGTTGACCGCATACCTCCTGGCCCTCTCACTTCGGGGCCCAGCTGGGGTCTTTCCTCTTCATCCAGAGCCACTGACTGCTGCCTTCTGCCGCCTCTGATACAGCTTTGATTGCCGAACGCTGGCTCTGGCCCTTAATTCCCAGGTCTCTAAGCAGTCTGGTGCACACTGGGTGCACACTGCCTGCCCTCCAGGACACATACAACACCAGGTGTCACAGGAAGGGCAAGAAGATAATCAGGAACCTCAGCCACCCGAGCCACGGCCTGTTCTCCCTGCTTCCATCACTCAGACGCGGGCAGTATAGGAGCATAATGGCAAAAACTGACAGACTGGCCAATAGCTTCTACCACCAGACCATAATGCTGCTGAATAGCCCCCACTAGTCAGCTATTTGCTCCCTCAATGAACATTTCCCCCCTCAACAAACATGTATCCTGCCCCCACCGCAATGGACATTTCCCCCTCAACAAACATGTATCCTGCCCCCACCGCAATGGACATTTCCCCCTCAACAAACATGTATCCTGCCCCCACCCCAATGGACATTTCCCCCTCAACAAACATGTATCCTGCCCCCACCCCAATGGACATTTCCCCCCAACAAACATGTATCCTGCCCCCACCCCAATGGACATTTCCCCCTCAACAAACATGTATCCTGCCCCCACCCCAATGGACATTTCCCCCTCAACAAACAGGTATCCTGCCCCCACCGCAATGGACATTTCCCCCTCAACAAACATGTATCCTGCCCCCACCCCAATGGACATTTCCCCCTCAACAAACATGTATCCTGCCCCCACCCCAATGGACATTTCCCCCTCAACAAACATGTATCCTGCCCCCACCCCAATGGACATTTCCACCCTCAACAAACATGTAACATGCCCCCACCCCAATGGACATTTCCCCCTCAACAAACATGTATCCTGCCCCCACCCCAATGGACATTTCCCCCTCAACAAACATGTATCCTGCCCCCACCCCAATGGACATTTCCACCCTCAACAAACATGTATCCTGCCCCCACCCCAATGGACATTTCCCCCCAACAAACAATCCTGCCCCCACCCCAATGGACATTTCCCCCTCAACAAACATGTATCCTGCCCCCACCCCAATGGACATTTCCCCCAACAAACATGTATCCTGCCCCCACCCCAATGGACATTTCCCCCTCAACAAACATGTATCCTGCCCCCACCCCAATGGACATTTCCCCCTCAACAAACATGTATCCTGCCCCCACCCCAATGGACATTTCCCCCTCAACAAACATGTATCCTGCCCCCACCCCAATGGACATTTCCCCCTCAACAAACATGTATCCTGCCCCCACCCCAATGGACATTTCCCCCCAACAAACATGTATCCTGCCCCCCACCCCAATGGACATTTCCCCCTCAACAAACATGTATCCTGCCCCCACCCCAATGGACATTTCCCCCTCAACAAACATGTATCCTGCCCCCACCCCAATGGACATTTCCCCCTCAACAAACATGTATCCTGCCCCCACCCCAATGGACATTTCCCCCTCAACAAACATTTCCCCCCAACAAACCCTCAACAAACATGTATCCTGCCCCCACCCCAATGGACATTTCCCCCTCAACAAACATTATCCTGCCCCCACCCCAATGGACATTTCCCCCTCAACAAACATGTATCCTGCCCCCACCCCAATGGACATTTCCCCCTCAACAAACATGTATCCTGCCCCCACCCCAATGGACATTTCCCCCCAACAAACATGTATCCTGCCCCCCACCCCAATGGACATTTCCCCCTCAACAAACATGTATCCTGCCCCCACCCCAATGGACATTTCCCCCTCAACAAACATGTATCCTGCCCCCACCCAATGGACATTTCCCCCTCAACAAACATGTATCCTGCCCCCACCCCAATGGACATTTCCCCCTCAACAAACATGTATCCTGCCCCCACCCCAATGGACATTTCCCCCCAACAAACATGTATCCTGCCCCCACCCCAATGGACATTTCCCCCTCAACAAACATGTATCCTGCCCCCACCCCAATGGACATTTCCCCCTCAACAAACAGGTATCCTGCCCCCACCCCAATGGACATTTCCCCCTCAACAAACATGTATCCTGCCCCAACCCCAATGGACATTTCCCCCTCAACAAACATGTATCCTGCCCCCACCCCAATGGACATTTCCCCCTCAACAAACATGTATCCTGCCCCCACCCCAATGGACATTTCCCCCTCAACAAACATGTATCCTGCCCCAACCCCAATGGACATTTCCCCCTCAACAAACATGTATCCTGCCCCCACCCCAATGGACATTTCCCCCTCAACAAACATGTATCCTGCCCCAACCCCAATGGACATTTCCCCCTCAACAAACATGTATCCTGCCCCCACCCCAATGGACATTTCCCCCTCAACAAACATGTATCCTGCCCCCACCCCAATGGACATTTCCCCCTCAACAAACATGTATCCTGCCCCCACCCCAATGGACATTTCCCCCTCAACAAACATGTATCCTGCCCCCACCCCAATGGACATTTCCCCCTCAACAAACATGTATCCTGCCCCCACCCCAATGGACATTTGCCCCCACCCCAATGGACATTTCCCCCTCAACAAACATGTATCCTGCCCCCACCCCAATGGACATTTATCACTGTTAGAGTTGGAAATGTGTATATATGTTTTGGTGTATTGTTTCAATAACTTCCCTTTGACCTGCACTGTCGGAGCTCAGAGTTTTAAGATGTACCCTGCAATTACATCTGCAACCCCGTGCATGTGACTAATAAACTCTAATCTAATCATGGTGGCATATAGCCTATCTACAGTAAGCTACATTTAAACGAGAAGACTAATCGAGTTAATTTTGCATCGTGATCTTTGCCTTTCTTTGATGATAGAACAAACACTAAGTCGAAGGTCACTCAGTAAGTCCAGTGAAGCGGAGCAGTTTACGATCGCTGTGTCCAAACCGATCAGTGTTGCGTTAAGTACGTTTTTACGTTCTGGAACGTTCAATTGAACGGAAACGGTGCCGTACTGAACGACGAGGGTTGGGGAACACTGTTAGCATGACCACTTCCCTTTAAAAACACGTAACTCATTGTTTCCAGCCACACCTACCAAACGGTAGTATATTCAAGAACGTACAAGAACCTTTTGGGGGAGCGTGTCGTTCAGTACAAACGGTTGTTCAACGTAGCAAACGTTTAAGAGGACTGAACGCACCTCTATCACTGTCTTTTTTTCATTTAGTTCTTTCTCGTTGTGTATCTCCGCTCGTTTAGAACGTTGGATCGCAGAGGGAGTTGGAGAAAATCAACAAGGACGACTCAGTAACTAATCAACCAAACATCAATTGATAGTAGCAACTAGCAACCGTGAAGAATGTCGACTAAAGAACGGGGCCTGGTTTATCTCGTCACCGGGGGCTGTGGGTTCCTCGGACAACACCTGTTACAGGTCCTTTTGGAGAAAGAGGATGCGGTAACGGAAATTCGACTTTTTGACAAACACATCGACTCAAGTTTAAATGGCCACAGCACAGGTAAAACAAAAATATATGCTTGAAACAAATTGTAAATGTCTGGCAGTTCACTGACATGCTCAACCCCATTTGTAGTTTTCTTGTCTAATAATGTTTTATGCATATTTCATTGGCATAACCATACACCACACGAGGCTGCTGAGTTGAAAACGGCTCATACATGTCCGGAATGATTTACAGTTGTGGAGTTTTAAACATGAGTTAAGCTACTCTTAACCCTTATTCATGGTTACAATTATTATTGGGCCAGCTACTCCTAGTAAGATATATAGAGGCTCAAGTGGCAAGACCTCTAATCTTGAATGTCCAGGGGTTTATGCACTGAGAAGAGGTGGGGTGTCAACTCCTCAGTGAAACAGTTCGGGTCTGTATCTACCTTAGCACATTGAAATGACTGAAAGTGAGATAACCTAGACTAGCATCACAGTCCTTTACCCACATACATACCCAATCAAATCAATTCTGGATATCAGCTGTATTCCATGAAAACTTGTTTCTGACACCCTTTATCTTTGGCTTACACCTTTCTTACTCATATATTCTCAGGCATAAGAACATGCACATTTTAATTTACTATCTTTGTACAAACTTTTATTCCATTGTCAGTCTTCACTACAGAAACAGAGCCATATATGGGATAGAGGTGGAGAGTGGGCAGTAGGTAGATGGACTGAGAGGGAGAGATGGGAAAGCTGAAAGTCAGATACATACTAGAGTGTGACAGAGATGAGAGTTAGCGAATGTCACTGAAAGGGAAATGTTAGGATAGTAAACAACACATATCTACACTCAGCTGAGGTCACTTCTACATCTGAATTGCTTGCTGTTTGGGGTTTTAGGCTGGGTTTCTATATAAGCACTTTGTGACATCTGCTGATGTAAAAAGCTCTTTATAAATGCGTTTGATTTGACTGTATCGGTCTGCATGAACAATGTCATGATGGGGTCATGGACACCGATGGTCCACACCCAACAGGTTTGTTGGACAGAGCCTTCCTCCAAACTCCGTGATAGAAGATCACTCCATAGATGTGTTTGACTGATGAGCTAAATACATGGCATTGATTACAAATGAAATCGCCCATATAGGCTTAGATTGTTAGTCTTTAACCTCTATATTGCCATAGGCTACATCCAGGTAATATTAGAACACCTTGTTTTCTCTTAAATAGCAAACATATATATTTCTCCCCTGGTGAGAGTGTGCTTTTCAAGTAGAGGAGATGTAGGGGCTGAGGAAAAATCGAATAAATCATTTTCTTACCATTCATTATGTAGGCCAGTGGTATTCACCTCCTACTATGTCTGGAGCTTGCTGGTTTTCTGCTCTACCTGATTAATAATTGCACCCACCTCTTGACCCAGGTCTAAATCAGTCACTGATTTAGAAGGGGACATTGAAAAACCTCAGTGGAGCAGGTTTCGAGGCCCAGACTTGAATTTGAGGGATGTAGGCTATTCCAAAGCGTACACAAAGCCTGGTGGCTAGTAGTATTCATATAGCCCAGCCAGGGGGAGGCCAAAAGTACACTTTATGTAATCAGAGCTCATAGTCTAGTTCTAATCTCGCTGTAACAGTGAACTGAAAAGACCAAGATGCCGTGATTGAATGAGATTTGCAACTTAAACATTGAGCCTTTGCTTGAAATGTTTCTAAAGTATTTACATTCTGTAGGTTCTCTTTAGATATGAAGCATACATATGTTTTCACAGAGAAGGTGTATGAGTGATTAAAACGATAACCAAAACAAACCAAGAATTTAACTTGGTTATTGGTGTATATGTTGCGTAGCGTGGGATCTGCTGCATCTCATGTAGTTACAGTAGCCTAGTAAGAGAGGGGTGTGTAAACTTCAGAGGACAAGGTTGACTGAAGCTTTCACTTCCTGTAATTACTTAAATTACAGTTACTGTAGTTACTGGGTAATTACAAAACCCAACTTTGGTTTGGTTCAATGGAAATCATCAAATATTGTCAGTTCCTTAAAAGGTTCTACAGCTGCACCATCGAGAGCATCCCGATGGGTTGCATCACTGCCTGGTATGGCAAATGCTCGGCCCCCGACAGCAAGACACTACAGAGGATAATGCGAACGGCCCAGAACATCACTGGGGCAAGCTTCCTGCCATCCCGGACCTCTATACCAGGCGGTGTCAGAGGAAGGCCCTGAAAATTGTCAAAGACTCCAGCCAACCTAGTCATAGACTGTTCTCTCTGCTACCACATGGCAAGCAGTACCGGAGCACCAAGTCTCGGACCAAGAGGCTTCTAAACAGCTTCTACCCCCAAGCCATAAAACTCCTGAACATCTAGTCAAATGGCTACCCAGACTATTCACATTGCACCCTCTCCACACCACTGCCACTCTCTGTTGTCATCTATGCATAGTCACTTTAATTAACTCTACCTACATGTACATACTACCTCAACTAACCGGTGCCCCTGCACATTGACTCTACCGGCCCCCCCTGTATATATTGTTATTTTTTACTGCTCCTCTTTAATTACTTGTTACTTTTATCTCTTATTCTTATCTGTATTTTTTGAAACTGCATTGTCGGTTAGGGGCTCGTAAGTAAGCACTTCACTGTAAGTATTTGTCGCATGTGACTAATAGAATTTGATTTGATTTGCTACTTAACCAAGCCACTGAGGCAGAGCTAAAAGAGACAGCTGCAGTAGTGTGACTTCAAGGCAAGAATGTGTTTTTAAGAGTCAGGACCATTCCTGTGGTTACTTGGACTCCAGCCCCGTCCTGGCTTCATGGTCATCAGATATATTTCAAGGCCATGATCTAGATAAGCCAAGCCAGGGACAGCACATTGAGAATAAGGGCAGCTTCTTTTCCATCTTATCATTCCAAGAAGGAAAGACGGAACAAACAGACAAATGCTCTCAAAAGACACATTTGTGAAGAACGTGATTTTGTTGTGACCCACCTACCGGTGTTCTGATAAACATAAATACCTTGTATGAGAAGACATTAATTGTGGTGGGGTGATTGGGTCTTTTATAGCAACAATCGGATGACATGTTTTCCAGAGACAGCGAGTTCCCCAGTGGACCCAGCTTTGGTTAGGTAGCTAGGCAACGTAGGATCTGATTTAGAGGAAACAAATGAACACTCAAGTCAAAGAATGAAAGAATACTTCATATAGCCATGGAAACATGCATAGAAAGACTTGGTTCCTCCTCACACAACATATGTGCCTAGACCTTCTAACCACAACATGTCTGATTCTTCTCTTAGGCTATTATTCTGTACGTGATGTCCATGTCTTGTTGTCCAATCTCAATCTAGGATCAATTGTATTATTGTGCATTGTAGATCAGTTTATAGATATTGTTTTCACCAGAATTAAATCTATTTTACACTATATCTAACATCTTACAACCCCCCCCCCCTCCCCTCCACTTTTCTCTCTCTCTCCCTCGTCAGAGCGGGTAAAGGTGGTGGTGACGCAGGGGGACATCACAGATTACTCCAGTGTCCTGGAGGTGTCCAAGGGGGCAGACCTGGTCATCCACACGGCCAGCCTGGTGGATGTCTGGCACAGAGTCCCTGAGACAGTCATCCAGGCTGTGAATGTTCAAGGTAAGGCCTCAGGCGCAGCAATAGCATTCACTGGCCGAGAATATGCACCAATTTGTACATGTAGAATCGCAAAAAAAATGTGGTCAGTCAGACGTCTACAGCGGGTGGTCCCTAAAACACAGCGCGCTGAACGGTGGGCAGACGAACACTAGATCCACATTCGGTGCGATGTGTGGAAGCCTTAAAGACACAGGAGGATTTACGAAGAAGGGAATGGAAAATATGTTGAGGGAAAGGAAAAGAGAAGAGGGAGAAATGGTTGCCTTCGAGATGATGGATGATAGAACGAGACAAACATAGGAGGGGTGGTTGCCTTCTCTTGATTGTAAATTAAATCACAGCAGGAACTGTTATGGAGACTCATGAAAACCCATGAAATAGTATTCCCTAAAGTTATTGTGATTCATGGTATAACCCACGTTTTTCCTGTTTGCCTGTCGCCTCTCCCTTCCTATAGTGCCTGATGTTTTCCTCTGAACATTCTAACTATAAAACTGCCCCTTGAGTCTGTTGAAGGATGACAACTACAACAATGGTTTTATAGTCAGCAAACATAGACATACACAAATAAGGTCATTATTTATTTATGTAGTGGGTAAATGTGTGTGAGTCTCTGAGAAGGTCTGTTTATAGAAATTGTGTGTGTCTCTGAGAGGGTATGTTTATAGAAATTGTGTGTGTGCTTGTCATGAGATTGAAATGACTGTAAAAGACTCCTCTCAAAATGTTTCACATCTCACGATAAGGTTAGTGCCTGCCTGTCAGGTGGTTTTCATGCAACTGAATTACCTACAAACTCAACTTATTGAAGGGAATCAGCTGCTCTCTGTGATCCACTGCAATTCATCTGGTTTCTATTAAACTAACAACATCAAATTAAAATAGCAAGCACTTTGAAGCATTATATAAGCCCAATTGAACACCGACACTTTGTTTCCAGTTTGTGGTTATTCTATCTATTCCCCGTCTGGTGGGTGGCCTACTGTGTTGTGTGTGTGTGTCACTGTCCCAGATCTGGGTATCTGTCCCATATTTCTGCTCTTCGTCTCTTGGAAAATGTGACATTGTCCTCACAGGAATAGTTGTTTGTATTAGTTAGTGTAATTACTGTATATCAGATCCTTCTAGGATGTTTGTGTTGAGCTCTGAGAAAACACTTATCATCCCGGGCTAGTTCCTAGAACATGCTCCTCCAGGTGCTTGTGTACTCATAGTCTGCCAATGTCTTTGTCCAGATGTTCTGCACACACTTCCTGTTGCCCGCATCACACCCTAGCCCTTTCTTTCTGCAATTAAATCAATGATTACCTCTAGTTATTGGCCTCTAGAATGTTTCTCTTCCTCTCTCCATCTTTCTAACAGGAACTGTGAATGTGATCAATGCCTGTGTGGAGAATGGTATTCAGTATCTGGTCTACACCAGCAGCATGGAGGTGGTCGGCCCCAATGTGAAAGGAGACCCCTTTATCAGGTAGAGTTTTACTTCACAAACATCTGTTTCTCCTTTAGGCTTTCGTTGTTTTTTTCCTCTTTCCACTAAATCACTACCTCTCCTCCATCTGTCTTTTGTCTAGCCCGTACGGTAGAGATTTCCCTTATCTGCATTATATCAGGCATGTAACTATTTCTTTTCTTTTCTGATTTCTCTATGAACTCGTATGTCTCTATTCTAACCTAATTCTCAATCGAGAGACATTTACTGCGAGGAGAGAGAGACCGGTCAGGGGAAAGATGGGAGACAGGAATAGAGAGAGACTATAAAGATTATTATTAGAGAGACATGAAAGATAGGGAGCATTCCAGTCATAGTGTTGCGTTAAGGTCTAGTGGATGATGGATATTAAGCAGAGCCCACATCAAGGCACACTTCCTTCATCCCTCCCTCTCTCATCCCTCCCTCTCTCATCCCTCCCTCTCTAACACAGACAAAAGCACTAGCCTCTGATGTGGCAGACATGTTATGCTCTACACTGAGTATACAAAACACTAAGAACACCTGCTCTTTCCACGACAGACTGACCAGGTGAAAGCTATGATCCCTTATTGATGTCAAATCCACATAAATCAGTGTAGATGAAGGGGAAATATTTTTAAGCCTTGAGATGATTGAGACATGGATTGTGTATGTGTGCCATTCAGAGGGTGAATGGGCAAGACCAAATATTGAAGTGCCTTTTGAACGGGTTATGGTAGTAGGTGCCAGGCACACCGGTTTGTATCAAGAACTGCAACGCTGTTGAGTTTTTCACACTCCACACTTTCCCGTGTGTGTCAAGAATGGTCCACCACCCAAAGGACATCCAGCCAACTGTGGGAAGCATTGGAATGAAATGAATCAATATGGGCCGGCATCCCTGTGGAACGCTTTCAACACCTTGTAGACCCCATGCCCCGACAAATTGAGGTTGTTCTGAGGGAGAAAGTGAGGGGGTGAAACAATGTCATTGTGTGTTATTATAGGTGTGTTTAGGAATGTACTTATCACATATGGTCCTTATAAGAAAAGTGGATATGTGACAAAGATGATGACAGTCAGTAGTAGCTTTGAGGAACATCACAGGATAGAATTCATCTGCACCATTGAATTGAAGCTGCACATTGCCAGTACAATATGAACATATCCAGGCCAATGTACTTTGCAATGCTGTGTGATGATGTCAGGAAAACTGTGCGGCAACAATAACTACATCATAAAAACAGCCCTGTGTTAGGTAATAGGCTCCGGTACACAAAGCCTATAACTGTCTGGTTATACCTGTTTTAGGCTGGCGGGTCCTGGGAGCCGTAGATGTTTTTGTGTAGCGTCGTCGTATCTCTTTTGTAACATTTCATATGTTAACGAATTTCTGTCATACCAAGGAATTCGTGACAGAGAGAGATGAGGGAAATAGTTGATCACCAGCCAACCCTGATATCGTCCTGCCAGTTGTCACGTGTTGAAAATATTTTCTAGATGCAGACAGACAGACACACACACACACACACACTGAGGATTTGCAGATGTGTTTGTCATACTCTTCCTTTCACATCAGCTAAAGCAGTCACAGTATCTGTAAAAATGTCTGTCAGCCTTTGCATGCATGACTGGCTTTGCTCAAATATTCACAGAAACAACAGGATATGAGTCCTGCACAGCCAGCAAGGAGAAACAACATCATGAAAACTGCCAATGTCCATCTGGCTATTATACTGAATCATTCCACATTCCACATGTGAATGTGATATTCTGTTCCAAGGTCATCAAATAATAACCCCCCCCCCGTTCCCCTCTCTCTCTTTCATGCACAGAGGTGATGAAGACACCATCTACAATGTTTATCATGATATGCCCTACCCCAGGAGCAAGGCCAAGGCAGAGAAACTGGTGTTGGAGGCCAATGGCAATAAGGTACTTGTATTAACACATCGCATCTCATACAAAGACGCGGTAATAACACACACAGACCAACTCACACACTTCTATTTGATGGACATTTGAAAGATCTGGGGATAGTTGCTTTTAAATGTACCTCATTAATAGCCTGAATCAGATAGGGAATCCCTTCATGGACCATAATCAGATACTTATTCTCTCTCTTTGACTGAACTGCTCCAAAAGTTACCACAGAACACAAATATACTATGGTAATGTTTTGGAGCTTATGTTGCATGTAAGATTTTTTCGCCCAATGGCCATATTTGTGCTATTACTCTGCGCAAAAAAATATATATTTATGAGTTATGATAAATGGTAGAATTCCTGTCGACTGTTACTCTGCCAAAAAGCTGTTGAAGTGTTCCCTTGTGGCCTTGTGTGTTAGTCTACTCCACCCTTCTGTTAACATGTTGAGTTAAAACTGCATATTTGGGATTCTGGGTTTCAAAACTGTTTTCATTTCCCATCTGCTCCCATCAGTTTCTAATGCTCTGTTACCACATCCTTCCTCTCCTCTCTCTGGCCAGGTGAATGAAGGGGCCTGCTTGTACACATGCTCCCTCCGTCCCACAGGGATCTATGGTGAGCAGCACCAGCTGATGAGGGACTTCTATCAGATGGGTGTGAGGACAGGGGGCTGGATCATTCGAGGCGTCCCAAAGGACACGGAACATGGTCGTGTCTATGCAGGTGAGTCCTGACACGCGTGCTGATACCTAGCCACACCTACAAGATCTTTTAGCTGATTTTCTACTGGGCTCTTGGTTATGTACCAAGGTGGCTACTTAACTTGTTGAACAGCCCTAATGGATTAGGCTAGTGGTATACACGTTCTCAGCATAGTTTTCTCTTTTTTTCAGGTAATGTGGCTTGGATGCATCTGCTGGCTGCTCGCTCCCTGAGAGAGCACCCCCAAAGGCTTGGAGGGGAAGTTTACTTCTGCTATGACGACTCACCCTACAAGAGTTATGAGGATTTCAACATGCAGTTCCTGTCTGGGTTCAACTTCCGCCAGGTTCATGTGCCGCTATTGGTGCTGTGGTTTGTGGCGTGCCTGAATGACCTGCTCCGCTGGGTGCTGAAGCCTGTGTGCAGCTACACACCATTACTCAACAGCTACACCCTCGCTGTGGCCAGCACCTCCTTCACAGTGGGTTCAGACAAGGCCCAGCGCCACTTCCAGTACCGCCCCCTCTATGACTGGGACCAGTGCAAGGCCCGCACACAGAGATGGGTGGACACCTTTCCCTTCGCAGGCCCCAAGGACTCCTGATCTGCTGGTCTGGTGGAACCTTGTCTGGGCTAAACCGATGCACCACACATCATAACCTGGGATGGATGGAGGAGTGAGAGGACTTTCTCAGATTTATATTCTCACTATGTTTGCTTCATCATAAGCAGTATATTCATTACACGTATGCAAACAAACTCTTGACCCCTGAACTCTTAAACCCTGAGCTATGACCTCCTGCACGTGTTCTTCAAAAATGGTTATGTCCTCCTACCTGTCACTACTTGTGGCTAGCCTGTAGCTCCTCAGGCAAAATGATGACAATGCATGTTCCACACTGAAATGGGTCACTTATCCATCCCATGACCTTCTGATTCACATGAGACCCTTCCCAGCCCTAAATAAGAGATAATATATTGGAGATTCAATATAAATGTTTGGGGCTTTATCGGACATTGCAATATTCATCTTCTTACAAAAGGGGTAGATATAATGTGATTGTAGTCATAAAAGGGCATATAGATATGTGATATAGGAAAGCTGCTCATGAATTGTTTTGAGTCTATTTCCAACAATACATGGTGCAATACATTGCTATACATATTTTGCAATACATTTTTCACAAGACATCATCACTACATAGACTTGATCTGTTTTTGTTGAAGAGCACTAGTGCAGAAAATAAGTACTTACATCTTAAACATGCATTAATGCACACAGAGAATATTGTCTGATTATGTTCTGTGATTTTAGAGTTTTATAAATCACCTGCTATACATTAAGGTGATTTTATCATCTGAATGCACTGCCAATTTAAAAACAATAATAAAATAAAATAATTAAAGAACATTTCCCAGTGCAGTCAGATTTAAACTTCAGACAGAGAAAATGTTAATTTTATATTTCATAATTGATTATTATTATAATTTTGAGAAGTAGCATTACTTAAAGAGCAACTGAAGGCAATAAAAAACGTATATTCTCTGGTAGAAAATGGCCTATGTCTCAAACCAACTACATTAAAGAAATGTAAGCATTTCATGAGACACCTATAAAACATGTGTAACATGAAAATATTGTCCTATTTACAATGTGTAATTTATTGATGGTCCCAAACTATCCCCAGAGATAGGCTATCCAAAGTCAAAACTATTTTGACACTGTCGCACACCAGCCGGCAAAGAAGTTGGATAGCGTGCTAGCTAATTTAGGCTTCTTCCAGACACAAGACCTTGTTTGAATGTTTCAAGTTATCTCAAAGGGTGTGTACTGTTTTAGCACAGTGTAAGTAGAAATGCTTCCCACGTCGGAACAAACACAAGAGACGCCCACATCAAAGAGTTCCTCCGAGACCCAAAACTCGTTTAGTTTAATTTCCTAATGAGGAGAATTGAAATCAGGAAGTTCAGCCCCCTTTAAGAAAACAATAGACATACTTGGAACACAGAATTGGTTGAATGGTATCAAACACATGTTTCCCATGTGTTTGATGCCATTCCATTAGCTCCATTTCAGCCATTATTATGAGCCATCCTCCCCTCAGCAGCCCCCTGTGACTTGGAAAGTATACTCTTTCTGTATTGAATATTGTATTAAATATGTATTATGTATTTATGTTTAATTCCAAATACAACTGTTTTAATTAATTCAAAGTTGATTTGTTTTTTATAAGGTAAACATGATACTATCAATGACACAACACATGATTTTTCCTGAAAACGGCCTAGGTCCACTATGGTGACCTCGGAAACTGCAAAAGAAACTAAATGGAGAAACATATGCAATATATGTTAACAGCACATTCATTACATGTCCTTTACATAGTCCCAGTCGGTATTAGATAGAACGTTGCGCCCCTGCCTGCCTGTGGGGAAAACAACTTGTGGTTACCTTTTTCAAAAGTAATTTTATTGTCTGCTTGTTTTAGTCAGTTACAAAACTACATTTAAGAAAAGTACATCTAAAGATTACTTTTCAGCATTGCCTGTGATGGGGGTCACCTTGGTCATGATGGGGGTCACCTTGGTCATGATAGGGGCTACACCAAATGATTGATGTATTATAATAATTGATTATGCTTATGATGTATTAATAGAAGGGGAAGGGCTATAAGACACTCCCCCACTACATGTATAGGGTCCTGGACCACAGATTAGTAATATATATATATATATATATATATATATGCATTATAAGGTTTAGTTCTTTTCTAGTCTCTGCCTCTTATAAGAAACCGTCTGAGAGATGTGTGAGTTAGTCAAAACAGTCAAAACAGGGTGTCTGTGAGAAAGCGCCTCAAGGCTAAAAGTGATACATAGACATAGACCCCTGCAGGGGAGTAAATAGATAAGAGAGAAGTCAGACATACCACTGTAAGCCATACGTGAATGGAACTGCTGAGCCCTTAGAAAAGACTGAACTATTGTTTTCTCCTGCAAGTTTGTATAACTGTACATGCATGGGCTTGGTCTCATGAGTAGAAGGTATTGACGTAGGCAGTTACACCACTAGGGGTTGACTGCAGGTATAAAGCAACTTTAACCTTTTTTACTTTGCAGAACTTACTCTGAAACATACGTGCTGTGTTTCCGTTGTCAACTTCTGTCTGCAATTGCATTCACAAAGGTTTGATTGATTTACTTACCAATAAGCCAATGATTGACAAGGAACAAGGAACCTACCCCGACACCTACTACTTAGGAATACGTAATATTGTAGGGATTCCCTCATTCCCCTTTTCATGACGGTGCTAGCAGCCACTTGAGTGAGACCAACAGCACAAACTAATGGAATATACAGCTACAAGTAATCAGGGGAGTTAAAGACTAAACGATACTGAACAACAATATAAACTAAATGTGCAAAAATGTTGGCCGGGGCTGGGGTGGCCAGGAGGAAAGCATGGCCAGCCGTAGAGAAATGCTTATTGAATTTTTTGATTATCATGGATTTATCGGTGGTGACCGTGTTCCCTAGCCTCAGAGCAGTGGGCGGCTGAGAGGAGGTGCTCTTGTTCTCCATGGACTTTAGTGTCCCAAAACTTTTTGGAGTTAGAGCTACAGGATGCAAATTTCTATTTGAATAAGCTAGCCTTTGCTTTCCTGACTGACTGTGTGTATTGGTTCCTGACTTCCCTGAACAGTTGCATATCACAGGGACTATTTGATGCTATTGCAGTCCGCCACAGGATGTTTTTGTGCTGTTATCTTTCTTTGCTGCAGATGGCCATATAACTGGACAGTACTCTAAGTGTGATAGGACCAGGGATTGAATCACCTGATTCAGTGTGCCTGATGTTACATACTCTGAACATTTTCTTGTAACAGCAATTCCCTTACCCATCTTCCAACATGACGCCTAGTAGTTTTGTTTTTTCACTTGCTCTACATACATTCTATTCATCGACAAATTAAATTGGGGGTCATCAGCAAGCATATATATTGAACCAAATACAATACATTTAGTTTTAGAAACATTCAACATCAATTTGTTCATATCAACCCTTTCAGACACCATTCTTAGTTCACTGCTCAGGACATGTTAGTTCATTACATTCGGATGCTGTGCTATACATTGTAGAGTCATCAGCAGACATGACCACTCTTGTTTTGTTCATTACTGAAGGTAAATCCTTAGTAAAGATAGAGTAGAGAAGTGGGCTTAGACAACTTCCTTGAGGAACACCACAGTGTATATCTTTACTGTTTGAAAAGCTACCATTAATTAAAGAACAATTTTTTCCTTCTGGATAGATAGCTTTCCATCCAGGATAGAACTGCAGACTTAACCCTGTGTTGTCTTAAGGGTCAAAAATGACCCGCCACTATGTTTAACAGTGGAGAAAACCCCCTAAATTATATTTTTTCAACTTTAAATTTGATGACTTCTCCTAGAGTAACCCCAACATTAGAAAACATCGCCTTTGTTCATATTTCCATGAAAGCTTTACACCACCAGGGTACAAAGATTGTCTAAGGGTAATTTTTGACCCAGCAGTTATAAAATAATTTACACACCACAAAAACCAAAGACACACATACACACAATGAGAAATGGAGATGATGTGTGATGCTGATTGAACTTAGACAAAACTAAAACTTTATTGTGCATGTGCACGACCCCACACATTACTCAAGTTCACAGACAAAATATAAACAATTTCAGACAAAATAAACACATTTCTGACAAAATCAACATTTCTTGAAAGCATTGTTTACTAATGGGGAATGGAGTCAGAGGCTATAGAGGTGCTACAGATGACAGTCCCCCCTGTTCTCTATTTCCTGAAAGCATTGTTTACTAATGGGGAATGGAGTCAGAGGCTGTAAAGGTGCTGCAGATGACAGTCCCCCCTGTTCTCTCTTTGCTGAAAGCATTGTTTACTAATGGGGAATGGAGTCAGAGGCTGTAAAGGTGCTGCAGATGACAGTCCTCCCAGTTCTCTATTTCCTGAAAGCATTGTTTACTAATGGGGAATGGAGTCAGAGGCTGTAAAGGTGCTGCAGATGACAGTCCCCCCAGTTCTCTCTTTGCTGAAAGCATTGTTTACTACTGGGGAATGGAGTCAGAGGTTGTAAAGGTGCTGCAGATGACAGTCCTCCCAGTTCTCTATTTCCTGAAAGCATTGTTTACTAATGGGGAATGGAGTCAGAGGCTGTAAAGGTGCTGCAGATGACAGTCCCCCCAGTTCTCTCTTTGCTGAAAGCATTGTTTACTAATGGGGAATGGAGTCAGAGGCTGTAAAGGTGCTGCAAATGACAGTCCCCCCAGTTCTCTCTTTGCTGAAAGCATTGTTTACTACTGGGGAATGGAGTCAGAGGCTGTAAAGGTGCTGCAGATGACAGTCCCCCCAGTTCTCTCTTTGCTGAAAGCATTGTTTACTAATGGGGAATGCAGTCAGAGGCTGTAAAGGTGCTGCAGATGACAGTCCCCCCAGTTCTCTCTTTGCTGAAAGCATTGTTTACTAATGGGGAATGGAGTCAGAGGCTGTAAAGGTGCTGCAGATGACAGTCCCCCCAGTTCTCTCTTTGCTGAAGCATTGACTGAAGCATGAGTAAACGTTTCAGTGCCCAACAGGTCAGAGATCTGATCTTTTATCAGATGTCCAGGAGGAACAACAGAACAATGATTTCGAAGAGGAGGAGGTATCTGAAGAAGAAGATGGGGAAAAATACAACCCAGAGCACGATGCATCATCTTCAGATGAAGAAGAAATCCCCCAAGCTGAAAGAGAGACATTTTTGTCAAAGAACAGCAAAATAACATGGTCCTTGTCACCATATGACAACCAGGGCCGAATGGCAACACAAAATGTCATAAGGATGACCCCAGGTCCCACATGCAGTTGCCCATGCCCAGGACATCACCTCAACATTCTACATGTTCATCACACCAGCCATCGACAAAATCATCCTGGAGATGACAAATTTGGAGGGTTTCTGTAAATATGGAGACAACTGGAAAAGGATGGATGAGATTGACCCGCATGCCTATATAGGGCTGCTAATCTTAGCGGGTGTGTATAGGTCCCTGGGTGAGGCTACATGTAGTCTCTGGGATGCAGAGAGTGGATGGGTGATTTTCCGTGTCACGGTGCCACTGAAAGTCTTTCACACTTTCTCAAGAATGCTATGGTTTGATAACCGTGAGCCAAGACCTGCAAGACGTGTGAGAGACAAACTAGCGGCCATAAGAGAGGTCTGGGAGAAGTGGGTGGAGTGTCTGCCATACCTCTAAAACCCTCGGCCTGAAGAAACAGTGGAGAGATCTGAGAGAAGTGGGTGGAGCGTCTGCCATACCTCTAAAACCCTCGGCCTGAAGAAACAGTGGAGAGATCTGAGAGAAGTGGGTGGAGCGTCTGCCATACCTCTAAAACCCTCGGCCTGAAGAAACAGTGGAGAGATCTGAGAGAAGTGGGTGGAGCGTCTGCCATACCTCTAAAACCCTCGGCCTGAAGAAACAGTGGAGAGGTCTGAGAGAAGTGGGTGGAGCGTCTGCCATACCTCTAAAACCCTCGGCCTGAAGAAACAGTGGAGAGATCTGAGAGAAGTGGGTGGAGCGTCTGCCATACCTCTAAAACCCTCGGCCTGAAGAAACAGTGGAGAGATCTGAGAGAAGTGGGTGGAGTGTCTGCCATACCTCTAAAACCCTCGGCCTGAAGAAACAGTGGATGAGCAACTGGTTCCATTCAGAGGTAAATGTTTATTTTCATATCTGTAATGTAAGTGATTTTCACTGTTCATTTTATTATTGTTTTTCTGTAATATCATTGATTTATGTGACTGTTTTCTTTGACACTAATACTAATTTCTGATAGTGATCTCTTTTGTCAAAAGTTTGCTGTCCTTTCCGGCAGTATATGCCCAGCAAGCCAGCAAAGTATGCATCATGATATGGGTGGCCTGTGATGCACAATCCAGCTATGCATGGAAGATGCAAGTCCACACAGGGAAGCCGACGAGTGGAGGCCCGGAGAAAACCAGGGGATGCGGGTTGTGCTTGATGTTACAGATGGACTGAGGGGGCACAATGTCACGTGTGACAATTTCTTCACCTCTCATGAACTCAGCCAGCAGCTCCTGAAGAGGAAGATCACCATGGTTGGCACAGTTACAAAGAACATTCCTGAGCTCCCCCTGCACTCCTCACAACAAGGGGAGAGAGGCCTTCTCGTCAAAGTTTGCCTTCACCCCCACCACCACTCTAGTTTCTTACCTCCCAAAGAGGAACAAGAATGTGGTCCTCCTGAGCACAGTGGTTAAAACAGCTGAGATCAGTGATCGTGAGGACAGGAAGCCACAGCTGGAATTTACAGCTGCAGGAGGATGACTGCCCGCTGGCCCCTGGTCATCTTCCATAACATCATTGATGTGTCCTCATACAATGCCTTGGTGATATGGAACAAGATCAACCCTGCCTGTATGCCTGATAAGCAGAACAAGAGAAGGGTGTTCCTGGAGCAGCTGGGAAAGGCACTTGTAACCCCACACATTCAAAGAAGGGAGTGCCTCCCCTGCGCAGCAGCCTCTGCTGTATGTTTACACCTATGCAGTACCTTTAGCAATAATAATAATAAACCTCTACTTTAGTTAAGAAAACAATTATGACAGGTGTTATAATAAAAACTCATGGTGTCCACTGATTAAATGCCGTCTGTCTGCATTGTGAAGAGGGAAAACACAGATTTTCAAAAAGTTTGTAATGAATGATAGGTTGTTTCTTCATGCAAATAGATTTGGGGTTTAAAATTCAATTGTGCTGCTTTATCATTTTTTACCCTTAGAACAAAGAGAGTATACAGAATGTTAAAACCATAACATTTGAGTTGAACAAGTAACAGTTCATGATCATTTACACCAAAAGCAGCACTGAAATCTAGCAACACTGCACCACCTAACTTCCTGTCATCCATACTCTTTAACCAATCATCCGTCATTTGTAATATCGCTGTACTCGTGGAATGCCCTTCTTTGTATGCATGCTGGAAACCCATTATCAGATCATTACATGATAAATAATGCTGGATTTGTACAGATACAATTATTTCCAATAATTGACTTAACACAGGCAGAAAGCTTATAGGATGACTATTAGGACCAGTGAATGCAGATTTTTTATCCTTAGGTAGTGGAATGACCTTTGACTCTTTCCAGACTTCTGGGCACACCCCAGAGATTGGGGTAGATATTTGGTTAGTTGTAACTCTAAGCAATTTGGTGTCAAGATTATCTGTACCAGGTGACTTGTCATCCGAAAAAGACAACAGCATCCTTTCTACCAATTCCCTTTTTTCTTGATGAAATTCAAACATGCATTGCCTCTCCTTCATGATACAATCTTTTATAAGGGTATATGACATAGAGCCATCAGTTGGAATCATAGCATTCCTCAACTTGTCTACTTTGCCTGTAAAATATTCATTTGTTTGTGATGTCATGTGTTTTTGTAATAAAAATACCCTCTGATTCAACAAGAGGGGGACATGTTCAAATTCCTACCCATAATAGTGTTCAAAATTCTCCACAGTTTTTTCCCATCACCCTTTACTTCATCAATGTTGTGCTGATAGAATCCCTCGTTCTTTCCTTTGTTTAGCTTGGTCACAATTTATCTACTATTTCTTTGGCATCAAAACGTTGAATCATAGACTTTCTCAGCTCATCATCAATCCATGTGGCACCGTTTGACCTCACAGTGCATTTTCTTAAAGGGGCATGCTTATCAGCTATACTCATAAATCATTTCTTAAAGGGGCATGCTTATCAGCTATACTCATAAATCATTTCTTAAACAAACTTAGTGACATTTCAGGATCATCCTTACTACACACTTCTAAACATTGCACATTCTTAATCTCATCCACGATTGAACCCTCTGTAGGACCTTTGGTAGATTACCTTCGGGCCAGCCTTTGGTATTTTAGTTTTCCTAGTGAGTGAGTCCTGATTGAACCCTCTGTAGGACCTTTGGTAGATTACCTACGGGCCAGCCTTTGATATTTTAGTTTTCCTAGTGAGTGAGTCCTGATTAAACCCTCTGTAGGACCTTTGGTAGATTACCTACGGGCCAGCCTTTGGTATTTTAGTTTTCCTAGTGAGTGCAACCAAGTTATAATCACTGCAACCTCGTGCCACTGATACAGCTTTAGAACAATGTTCAGCCATGTTAGTAAAAATGTGATCGACCCAAGTTGATGATGATACCGGAACGTTCTGGTTGGTAATGTCGTAATTTGGGTCAGGTTTTGAGCAAGGATCGCGGGACATATATCAGTGGTTCCAGGGTTAATGATAACTGTGTCCCAGGATCCAGATATGAATAGGAAAACTATTGTAAACTTTTACCATAGTAGTTTGTTGTTAAAGTAAAACAAACCGAGTCTCTAGTCTTGTACTGCGTGTGTTGATGGTAAGAAAAAAGAGAGCGATAGATGATGCTGTTTAATCAGCTTCTTGATATGCCACACCTGTCAGGTGGATGGATTATCTTGGCAAATGAGAAATGCTCATTAACAGAGATGTAAACAAATTTGTTCACAAAATTTGATAGAAATAAGGTTTTTGTGCATATGGAACATTTCTGGGATCTTTTATTTCAGCTTATGAAACACTTTACATGCTGCATTTATATTTTTTGTTCAGTGTAAAGACGTTAAATGTTGTCTTACCTGTGATTAAATGATTTCCACCAACAGCTACATGAAGCCTACTTGGACACTAGGACCCCACATGTCCCACTCTCCCACGCACAATAGCTTGAAGCCACAGTACAGGACTCTTCTAGCATTGTGAACTGTAGGTGAGAATATTTGACCTGGTTACATGTACATTGAACAACACAGCAGCTTTTCTGGATTTTTAAAATTATTTTCGACAACGAAGTTGCTTTTTTACAATGTGGGTCAATTGGAAGGAATGTTGGTTTCTCCAATTTGTTGGCATGGTTAAGGGGAATTCCTTAGTATTATGTGAATACCGACTGGGACTATGAAGGAATGTTGGTTTCTCCAATTTGTTGGCATGGTTAAGGGAATTCCTTAGTATTATGTGAATACCGACTGGGACTATTCTCTCCAGTGCTGTAAAGTACTTAAGTAAAAATACTTTCAAGTACTTCTTAAGTAGTTTTTTGGGTATCTGTACTTGACTTTACTATTTATATTTTTGACCACTTTTACTTTTAGTTCACTACATTCCTAAAGACAATTATATACTTTTTAATCCATACATTTTCCCTGCTACCCAAAAGTACTCATTACATGATGAATGCTTAGCAGGATAGGAAAATGGTCCAACTGACGCACTTATCAAGAGAACACATTGTCATCATCCCTACTGCCTCTGATCTGTCAGACTCACTAAATACAAATGCATCGTCTGTAAATGATGTTGGAGTGTATCCCTGGCTATTAGTACATTTTAAAAACAAGAAAATGGTGCCATCTGTTTTGCTTAATATAAGGAATTTGAAAGGATTTATACTTTTACGTTTAATAGTTGAGTATATTTTAGGGATTACATTTACTTTTGATACTTAGGTATATTTAGAACCAAATACATTTAGACTTTTACTCAGGTTGTATTTTACTGGGTGACTCACTTTCACTTGAGTAACTTTCTATTAAGATATCTATACTTTTACTCAAGTATGACAGTTGGGTACTTCTTCCTCATTATGTCAATGGTGTGTCCTAGTTACAAGCCAGAGTGAGTCATTGTAGAGGAAAAAAACAAAGTTATCATGGAGATTATACAGATGTTGGTTTGTAATGCAGGGCTATGAAACCATGTTGTTATTATGGAAACATTTTGTCAGACTCCAGAATCAAAGTAAATACTTTATAATTTGCAAATAAATTCATAAAAAATCTTACAATGTGATTTTCTGGATTTTTTTCCCTCATTTTGTCTGTCATAGTTGAAGTGCACCTATGATGAAAATTACAGGCCTCTCTAATCTTTTAAGTGGGAGAACTTGCACAATTGGTGGCTGACTAAATACTTTTTTGCCCCACTGTATTTAGCAGATGTTATTGCAGGTGTAGCGAAATGCTTGTGTTCTTAGCTCCAACAGTGAAAGATTGTGTATGTGTGCCATTCAGAGGATGAACAGGCAAGATAAAATATTTAACTGCTGTTACGGATACAGTTATCCTGTGTGTGTGTGTATCCTGTGTGTGTTTCTTTTCTCTCCTTCTCCCCTCACAGGTGAAAACCATCACTCCCCAATCAGTCAACAATCAATCATCAATCAGAAGACACACCTCCTCCTATTTCCTACCCTATCACAGTTCCTTCCCCATGGTTTAAAAACCCCATCATTTGTTTGCTCTGGAGCAATCTCTAGCTCAATCTCTAGCTCAATCTCTCGCTCAATCTCTCTGTAAATGCCATGTCTGTAAATGCCATGTCTGTAAATGCCATGTCTGTAAATGCCATGTCTGTAAATGCCATGTCTGTAAATGCCATGTCTGTAGGTCTCTGTGTTTCACTCTCGCTTTGTGTCTTAACCTGTCTTTTGTTTAAAGCACCTCCATAGCACTTTGTCATCACCTGTGAGTATTGTTTTTGGGTTATGGTGTTTGTTTGTTTGCTGGTGGGAAAAGGGGAAACCAAGACAAGTCGCCCATGGGCATACACTACCCGTAGGTAAACTTTGTTAAATACACTAGTTAGAACTGGGCGGACCACCCACTGTATTTTTGGTTAGTTAGTTAGCTGTTGTTAAAGTAGGCTAGTCTAGCTTAGGGGTGTTTTGGATGCTTATTGTTTCTTTCCTTGGGTCCAGCTCAGCCCCTTTTCCTGCTCCCCCCATTACCGTGTGTTTATAAATAAACCTAGAGTTTGACGGTAGATTTCTGTTGTTGTGGTTATTTCGTGCACACTTTTACTTTGTCACAATAATAATTTGCATGAGTTATGTTACGGGTCTCATTACCATCCCCCCCTAGACTGTCGGGCCAAAAGGGATTCGTAACAACTGCCTTTGAACGGGGTATGGTAGTAGGTGCCTGTCGCACCGGTTTGAGTGTGTCAAGAACTGCAACGCTGCTGGGTTTTTCACTATCAGCAGTTTCCCGTGTGTATCAAGAATGGTCCACCACCCAAAGGACATCCAGCCTACTTGATATCCTGTGGCGTGTTTTCGACACCTTGTAGTCCATGCCCCAAAGAATTGAGACTGTTCTGATGGCAGAAGAGGGTGCAACTCAATATTAGGAAGGTGTTCCTAATGTTTTGTACATTTACATTTAAGTCATTTAGCAGACGCTCTTATCCAGAGCGACTTACAAATTGGTGCATTCACCTTATGACATCCAGTGGAACAGCCACTTTACAATAGTGCATCTAAACACTCAGTGTATGTGTTAAACACTTTACATGTCAAGGGTTTAATTGAGAGAGGGAGAGAGAGAGAAGTTCCCTTGTAAACAGTCAGAGATTCCATCCTACTCTATGACATGTCTGGAAGTCCCCCGTTGGATTGGTTTCTCCATAGCAATCTTCTAAATATTTATACATGCAGTAAGAGCAGTGCTGGAACTGGATCCATGAGGTTGGATCCATGACCGTTTTATTTTGGCAAAGCCTGGCTGGATCCATAACAATTGAGTAAGGTTTATGACTTCCAAACCCTACCAAATATAGAGTATTTGTACATGGTACCACTGTGAATATCAAATACATATATTATTACTGACTACAATGTATTTGTAGAATGATGTATCACAATAGATATTTAATTGATAATGTACATTATTTTAATACTTATGATTGGAATGTAAAAAAGGTATTTCTGTAAGTCTGTCTGTCTCTCTGTCTGTCAATTGTGTCAACCCACAGTTTCCGGGGGTTGACCAAACTGGCACACCGGGCATGTGCCCGGGGCCCCGACCTCGAGGTGTAAACCCTGGATTGATGATGCTATGTATTGGCCATTGAAAGACTTTGACGCCACCGGTTGGCCATATTGGCACTCCCCAGTAGGAGCAGTTCTCCATAGGAATTAATTAATTTGTACAGCATTTACATTCATTGTTTCAAGGACAAAATTACACGTATTTAGTTTTTGTTGTTGTAATGGAGACAGTAACATTAGAAATTTCAAAAAATGCAACTTCAAGGAAAATGTTTTTATATATACACGACATTATCAAAAGTATGTGGACACCTGCTTGTTGAACATCTTATTCTAAAATCATGGGCATTAAAATGGAGTTGGTCCCCACATGGCTGTTATAACAGCCTCCACTCTTCTTGGAAAAGCTTTCCACTAGATGTTGGAACATTGCTACGGGTACTTGCTTCCATTCAGCCACAAGAGCATTAGCAAGGTCGGGCACCGATGTTGGGTGATTAGGCCTGGCTCAAAATCGGCGTTGCAATTCAGCCCAAAGATGTTCAATGGGGTTGAGGTCAGGGCTCTGTGCAGGCCAGTCAAGTTCTTCCACACCAATCTCAACAAACCATTTCTGTGTGCCACAAAGTTGGAAGCTCAAAATCATCTAGAATGTCAGTGTATGCTGTAGCGTTAAGATTTCACTTCACTGGAATTTAGGGGCGTAGCCGAACTATGAAAAACAGCCGCAGACCATTATTCCTCCTGCACCAAACTTTACAGTTGGCACTATGCATTCAGGCAGGTAGCGTTCTCCTGGTATTCGCCAAACCCAGATTCGTCTGTCGGACTGACAGATGGTGAAGCGTGATTCATCGCTCCAGAGAACGCGTTTCCACTACACCACTTCAGACAACGCTTGGCATTACGTATGGTAATCTTAGGCTTGTGTGCGGCTGTTCGGCCATGGAAACCCATTTCATGAACTCCCGACAAACAGTTATTGCGCTGATGTTGCTTCCAGAGGCCGTTTGGAACTCGGTAGTGAGTGTTGCATTCGAGGACAGAAGTTTTTACGTGCTACATGCTTCAGCACTCGGCAGTCCCCTTCTGTTGGCTTGAGTGGCCTATCACTTTGCAGCTGAACTGTTGTTGCTCCTAGACGTTTCCACTTCACAATAACAGCAGTTACAGTTGACCGGGGCAGCTGGATCAGGGCAGAAATGTGACGAACTGACTTGTTGGAAAGGTACCTATGACGTTGCCACGTTGAAAGTAACTGAGCTCTTCAGCACGGTCCATTCTACTGCCACTGTTTGTCTATGGAGATTGCATGGCTGTGTGCTCAATTTTATACACCTGTCAGTAACATGTGTGGCTGAAAAATCTGAATCAACTAATTTGAAGAGGTGTCCACTTACTGTTGGCAAGGTAGTGTATTTATATTTTTAGCTCACATAGTATCATTTAGAAGTATGGAATAAGGTGTCTGTAATAAAAGAAATGTGGCAAAAACTAATGTAAATATTTTTTACAAAGGTGAGGGAGTGCCAAGATGGAGGCAAGGTGGCTTCAACACAGCGCTCACTATAACTCATCTAGTACAGTGCCTTGCGAAAGTATTCGGCCCCCTTGAACTTTGCGACCTTTTGCCACATTTCAGGCTTCAAACATAAAGATATAAAACTGTATTTTTTTGTGAAGAATCAACAACAAGTGGGACACAATCATGAAGTGGAACAACATTTATTGGATATTTCAAACTTTTTTAACAAATCAAAAACTGAAAAATTGGGCGTGTAAAATTATTCAGCCCCCTTAAGTTAATACTTTGTAGCGCCACCTTTTGCTGCGATTACAGCTGTAAGTCGCTTGGGGTATGTCTCTATCAGTTTTGCACATCGAGAGACTGAATTTTTTTCCCATTCCTCCTTGCAAAACAGCTCGAGCTCAGTGAGGTTGGATGGAGAGCATTTGTGAACAGCAGTTTTCAGTTCTTTCCACAGATTCTCGATTGGATTCAGGTCTGGACTTTGACTTGGCCATTCTAACACCTGAATATGTTTATTTTTGAACCATTCCATTGTAGATTTTGCTTTATGTTTTGGATCATTGTCTTGTTGGAAGACAAATCTCCGTCCCAGTCTCAGGTCTTTTGCAGACTCCATCAGGTTTTCTTCCAGAATGGTCCTGTATTTGGCTCCATCCATCTTCCCATCAATTTTAACCATCTTCCCTGTCCCTGCTGAAGAAAAGCAGGCCCAAACCATGATGCTGCCACCACCATGTTTGACAGTGGGGATGGTGTGTTCAGGCTGATGAGCTGTGTTGCTTTTACGCCAAACATAACGTTTTGTATTGTTGGCAAAAAGTTCAATTTTGGTTTCATCTGACCAGAGCACCTTCTTCCACATGTTTGGTGTGTCTCCCAGGTGGCTTGTGGCAAACTTTAACCGACACTTTTTATGGATATCTTTAAGAAATGGCTTTCTTCTTGCCACTCTTCCATAAAGGCCAGATTTGTGCAATATACGACTGATTGTTGTCCTATGGACAGAGTCTCCCACCTCAGCTGTAGATCTCTGCAGTTCATCCAGAGTGATCATGGGCCTCTTGGCTGCATCTCTGATCAGTCTTCTCCTTGTATGAGCTGAAAGTTTAGAGGGACGGCCAGGTCTTGGTAGATTTGCAGTGGTCTGATACTCCTTCCATTTCAATATTATCGCTTGCACAGTGCTCCTTGGAATGTTTAAAGCTTGGGAAATCTTTTTGTATCCAAATCCGGCTTTAAACTTCTTCACAACAGTATCTCGGACCTGCCTGGTGTGTTCCTTGTTCTTCATGATGCTCTCTGCGCTTTTAACGGACCTCTGAGACTATCACAGTGCAGGTGCATTTATACGGAGACTTGATTACACACAGGTGGATTGTATTTATCATCATTAGTCATTTAGGTCAACATTGGATCATTCAGAGATCCTCACTGAACTTCTGGAGAGAGTTTGCTGCACTGAAAGTAAAGGGGCTGAATAATTTTGCACGCCCAATTTTTCAGTTTTAATTTGTTAAAAAAGTTTGAAATATCCAATAAATGTCGTTCCACTTCATGATTGTGTCCCACTTGTTGTTGATTCTTCACAAAAAAATACAGTTTTATATCTTTATGTTTGAAGCCTGAAATGTGGCAAAAGGTCGCAAAGTTCAAGGGGGCCGAATACTTTCGCAAGGCACTGTATATATATAAATCATTGTGTACAACAGCTGATGAAGCTAACAGTGGAAAACTGTGAAAAAATGTGTTCAGTGTTATTTCCTGATACTTTCTGGTTGAAAATACAATCTACATAGGACCTAATCAGCAGGTTTGCATGGGCGGGAGTTTCAGCTTGCCTGGTGATATCACCAGGTGGTAAATTGGTTAATAGATATGGAGCAATTTCACTGCCAACAGAAACTGTATTTGAATTCCATAATTTTGAACTTATATTACGATATTACATTTTAATGATATATCTTAGAATTTGTAATGCACAAATGTAATCATAGAATTCATAATATGAACTGAATTGAATGAATATTGCATTCCATTTTAAAATTCGATTTCAATTTAATTGAATATTCAAATTCAATATTTAGCTAGCTTTCCGTTTTCCCATATATTTGGGGCTCCAAATGCATTAGTCTGGCCCTGCTCAGTTTGTTTTAGATTTTGTTAAAGGCCCAATGCAGTCGTTTTTATATCAATATCAAATCATTTCTGGGTAATGAATAAGTACCTTACTGTAATATATTCCCATAAAATTGCTTTTTAGCAAAAAACTATTTCTCAAGCAAGAATTTAAAATACACTACACAAGCTCTTCCCTGGAAACTGCCTAAGTCCAGGAACACATAGTGACTATGGTGACCTCGGAAATGGCAAGAGAAACAAAATGGAGGAACACATGGAACACAAGGTTTAAAACATTAATTACACATTCTTTACGTTCTCTCTAACCTCATTATGTCAATGGTGTGTCCTAGTTACAAACCAGTGAGTCATTGTAGAGAAAAAATGTAAAGTTACCATGGAGATTACACAGATGTTGTTTTGTAATGCAGAACTATGCAACCATGTTGCTATTATGGAAACATTTTTTCAGACTCCAGAATCAAAGTAAATACTTCCAGCTCTAGTGGTGGAACCGAACACTGTGAGGGTTGAGAGCCAGAGGGACGTTACAGCAAACAATGTGGTATGTCACAACAGCGGTGCAGCCTCTTTTTTTATACAATTTCAGTTGTGCAGAGAGAGAATGCTCTGAACCACATAAGCTTGAAAGGGAAGAATGAGGGGAAGACTTAAGAAAGAAGGAGAGGCTACCCAGTAACCAGGGAGTTCCCTTGTAAACAGTCAGGGATTCCATTCTACTCTATGACATGTCTGGGTGTCCCGTGTTGGATTGGTTTCTCCATAGCAATCTTCTAAATATTTACACATGCAAATACTATGGCCTGTTGATTGCCTTACCTCCTCATGTCATTTGCACACACTGTATATAGACTTTTTTTTTTTTGTTATTGACTGTACGCTTGTTTATTCCATGTGTAACTCTGTGTTGTTGTTTGTGTCGCACTGCTTTGCTTTATCTTGGCCAGGTTGCAGTTGTAAATGAGAACTTGTTCTCAACTGGTCTACCTGGATAAATAAAGGTGAACAAATAAAATAAATAAATAAGACCTGTGCTAGTTGAGCTTCACTCAGAGTTGTAAGTGGCTGGGTTGGATCAATGACAATAACAATTGAGTAACGCTTATGACTTCCAAACCCTACAAAGTACACAATAGAATGAAAGGAACATCAAACGCATGGGAACCACGTGTTTAACTCTGTTCCATTAATTTCATTTCAGCTATTATTACGAGCCTGTCCTCCTATAACTCTTCCCACCAGCCTCCTCTGTTGTGCATGGTACTACTGTGGATGTCAAATGTACAGTGCATCTGGAAAGTATTCAGATCCTTTCCCTTTTTCCACATTTTGTTACGTTACACCCTTATTCTAAAATGTATTATATACTTTCCCCCCCTCATCAATCTACACACACAATACCCCATAATGACAAAGCAAAATCTGATTTTTTGAATATTGTGAACATTTATTAAAAATAAAAATACCTTATTTATATAAGTATTCAAACCTTTTGTATGAGACTCGAAATTGAGCTACGGTGCATCCTATTTCCATTGATCATCCTTGAGATGGTTCTACAACTTGATTGGAGTCCACCTGGGGTAAATTCAATTGATTGGCCATGGTTTGGAAAGGCACACACCTGTCAATATAAGGTCCCACAATTCACAGTGCATGTCAGAGCAAAAACCAAGCCATGAGGTCGAAGTCGATGCACAGATCTGGGTACCAAAAGACTGCTGAATAATTAATAAAATGGCCACCCTAAGTAAGCATGCCAATAGCGTGCAAAGCTGTCATCAAGGCAAAAGGTGGCTACTTTGAAGAATCCCAAATATAACATATTTTGGTTACTACATGATTCCATATGTGTTATTTAATCGTTTTGATGTCTCCACTATTATTCTACAATGTAGAAAATAATAAAAAATAAAGACAAACCCTGGAATGAGTAGGTGTGTACAAACATTTGACTGGTACTGTATATTTACCATATCCTTGTTCAGCCACGATTTGGGGAGAACATAGGATATTACAGGATTACGACAATATATTTGTAGAATGATGTATCATAATGCATACTTCATCGATAATGTACATTATGTTCATGGTAATGATTGGAACTGAAAGTCAGTCAATTGGCAACACAGTTTGTTTTACAACGTGTTAATGTTAATATCTTATGCCACCTACTGGTCTCATACTGGTCTTAAAGTATTGTGCTACCTGCTGTTAAATTGTAGAGATGTCGGTATAATTCTAAAAAGTAATGGCCTCATACCAACAGCAGAGGGAAGCGGAGTACTGAGAGACAGCGACAATCGGGCAAATGTATGCTACCGTGAAAAATCAGAAGATAGTTTAGTTCAATCAAATGGTGCATATACAGATTCAACAACATATTTGAAAATGAAAGATTATTTGAGACAAATACTATGTACTTAGTTCTAGTTTAACCTGATATTATTATTTTCTTTGCCATGTTCTGCACTCGTGTTGACAGATGGTCCCGATTATGCCTATACGTGTGAGTGCCCGATCGCACTAACAGGAGCGCGCACGTGGCTGTCAGCAGTAGGAAATGCAGGCGATTTGTGCTAAATGTCTAACAGCAGCACAACCACACTGATTGTGAAGGACAGTTTGGGAGAAAGGAATACCATTTGGTCGTAAAATGATATACATCTGTAAGATTTAAACTCTCTGCAGTTATGCCAGAGAGTAACCCAAACAGACAGCTTGGTTAACAACACCCTTCTAACATCATTAGCCAGCAAGGTAGGCTAACTAGCTAGCTAGTTTTGGGGGACATTGCGCCTCCTAACCTGCTCAGCCGTTGTCTATTTATTTCACTTTTGTTGCCTGGACAGTCCAGCTCTCATTGTCGTGCTTTCATTGAACGGAGGAGCTTAGTGGACCGGAGCTGTGGGGGGCCCGCGGACAAACCCCCTGCCCTGGGCGTCCAGGCGGACGGAACACGTAGACACGCGGGCCGTGGGTAAGTTTACACGAGAGAGTTTATAGCGAGGGAAGCGGTTGGGCAAGGCCGTGGACCCTATGGTCAGGCAGGGCCCCGACGTCAGGGAGGGGAGTGGACCATTAGTTAACTAAAAAACTAAGATGCCTGTTAGGCAACAATATAATTTTCCTGTGGTTGAATCGGGAAGTTGTGTCGCTTTGAATGAGGCATCGAGAGGATATGAAAACACAATCGTTCGTTTTTAGGTATATATAGTAGCTAGGTAGTTAGCGTGTTGGCTGACGCGAGTTAGCAAACCAACCTGCTTAGATCACAGCGAAATATAAATATAATATTGTCCGTAATCTTGGTAGAAGAAATACGTTACTGCATCGGTGGTTGCTAGCGAAGGTAATTTTGTCTGACTGTTGTGCTTGTTAGTGCATGCACTTGATATTGTTTGTGGCCACACCTGAGTTGATCGTAAGGGCCAGGCAGTCTTGAATGAATGTATTCTACAATGTATTTGAATTGTAGACATGTCATTGTCAACATCCAGCTCTGTAGATTGTCCGTGGATTTTCAGTGTCCGATGACACTGGATAGATATTGGGCAGAAATGGAGAGGTGGGTTTGGGTATAGTAAATAACACAGGTCAAATCATCATATTGAACAACATTAAGCGAAACCTCAGATAGACATGCATAATTCTACCTATTACTGTATTGTTACTGTATTGTGGAGATGGTGCTTGTTGAAAATACCCCAATGGGCAATAATTCGAAAAATCCAAATCCATGTCCACTAACTAAATATCAAATAGAAGACATAGAGTAGGGGGTAGGTGTGTAATGAATGTCCAATGTCCTCTTTCAGATATAGGGAACTGTTTGTTACATTTTATCTGGTTTTCATTGTCTGTTATTAGAATCTTCCCCACTGTTCAAAACTGCAATTCCACCAATATAGTAGCCAATAAAACTTTGGGCATTAGCCTATCTCTCAAATAATGTCCATGATTTTGAAATATACAGCCAACTTCTTCATTTAACGTTGTGGCAGCAAGGACTTTTTTGTTGTTGTGAAAAACTTGTTTGACAAGTGTGGGGCAGGGACTGATGGCCTCAGTATTATTTATTTTCATCAGTCCAACGTCATTTACTCTAATACACTATGGAAATGTGGAGAGGTTGTTTCCATGTGATCATGATTAAGAGTTCTGTTAACTTTGGTTTCTCATGAAACCTTTCTGTCTTCTCTTTCCATCTGTCAAGGAGAAAATAAGGAGGCGCCATGGCCGAAATCTCCGCCCTAATCCCCTCACCTCCAGCTATAGGTGACACACATGCTGCCCCCTCCTTCCCCATACCCTCTACTGCCCCCTCTCCTCCCAGCAGCACCACCCCAGAGCCCCCTAAGGAGAACCCCATCCCCAAGTCCTCTCTGTACGGTGACAAAGCTTCTCTGACATTAACTGTACCAGGAGAGACGCTTCCTTCTCACCCTCCTTCTCCCAAGAGAGGGGGGAGAGGACCTCCACCGAGTCCCCCCAAACGCGTCTCATCAGCGTTAACTCCAGAGACTCCAGTGCCCCCACCTCTAATAACCCCAGAGAGACCTGCCGCCTTACCTGTAATAGCCCTAGGTACTCCTGCTATACCACCTGTAGATGTAGCATTGTGCCAGGGGAGGGAGTGAAGGAGACAGACATGGAGGCAGGTGCCAGCCCAATGTTGGCTGTAAAGCAGGAAATGAGTAACCCAGGGGGCAAGGAGCTGTTGAATGCCCCCTCAGAGGGCCCTACACAGGCCCACAGTAAGCAAGAGGTACAGGGGGTAACACAGCAGACTACCAGCCCCTCTTGTCTTAATCTCACCCCTAATCTCTACCCCAGTGTTCATGTCACTGTGAACACTAATCCTGCTACTGATTATGCTCAGCCTCAGTCTATGGTGGAATATCCCCCTCCTCCTGCCCCCACTTACACTCCCCCTCCTCCAGACTCCACCCAAACAGCAGCAGCTGCAGCCCCTGAAGCACAAAATCCTCAGCCACCAAAAGAAATCCAAAACCCTCACTCAAACCCTCAACCCCCTCCCAAACTGGACACCCCCAGCCTGTCTCCCATACCCGAGACCTCAAGCCAATCTCCCAGAATGGTAGAGCTACCCAACACCCCCTCCAGAGCAGGGCACCCAAGCCCTCCAGTGATCCAGGAACCTGTCTCCTTCTCCCTGCCCTACCCCAGAGCCCCAGCCCCAGACACCCTCAGCTACCTAGAGTCAGCCAGCATGATGTCAGGGACCCTGGAGTCTCTGTCTGGCCTGGGGGAGGATGGAAGCTCTATCGGGTCAGACTCAGAGATCAACGGCCTGGCTGTCAGACGCACTGACAAATATGGCTTCCTCGGCGGGACCCAGTACAGCGAGGGCAGGTGGGCATGGTAAAACAAAAACACACCCTCACTCTATGCACACACCCATGTAAAATACACATCTACTGTGTCTTCACTCTGACTGTAGATGGGCAATTACACTGGTTTGTTTTTTCTCTCTTAAAGAAAATTCTAATTGTCACATGCGCTGACTACAACAGGTGTAGTAGACCTTACCGTAAAATGCTTACTTACTAGTCCTTCATTAACCAACAGTGCAGAGTAAAAAATAAATTTAAAAAAGCGAAACATTTGCTAAATAAACTAAAGGAAAAATAGTAACACAATAAAATAACTATAATGAAGTTGTATACAAAGGGTACAGAGTCAATGTGCAGGGGTATGAGGTTATTGAGGTAATATGCACATGAAGGTAGGGGTAAAGTGACTATGCATAGATCTAAACAGAGAGTAGCAGAAGCATAATGTGAATGGGTATGTGTAGCGTCAATATGCATGTGTGTGTGTTGGAATGTCAGTGTAGTGAGTGTGTGGTTAGAGTCCTGTGAGTGTACAGAGTCTGTGCAAGAGAGTCAGTGCAAAAACGTATTAACAAAGGGGGGTCAATGCAAATACTCCAGGTGACCATTTGATTAACTGTTAAGCAGTTTTATGGCTTGGGGGTAGAAGCTGTTATGGAGCTTTTGGTCCCAGACTTGGTGCCGCTTGCCGTGCGGTAGCAGAGAGAACTCTGACTTGGGTGGCTGGAGTCTTTGACAATCAACCGTCTTTCCTGGCTTGGTCATCTTCTCTGAGTCACCCAGCTTGCCCTAAGTGATCTCTTCCCTCCCCACCCTTTCTGTCCAGTCTTCCCTATATCCACTCTAAACTTATCGGTCTGTCCTTCATCTCTCCTTTGTGTGACTCAGATAGATAGTGCTGAGAGCGCTTTTGTGACACAATTTGTACTGACTGTGCCTCGCCCAGCCACTCATTTCCCTCTCTTTCTGGAGAACGTATCTTGCCCCTCCCCCCGGACAGTCTCTCTAAGTGCACTTCCTCCTCTGTTTTATTGATTTAGTTTGGTATTGATTAAGCCTGTTCCCCTTCAGGGTCATTATCAAAGGGTGTCTGTGTGTGAGAGAGTAGTGTAGGACAGAAATATTGTAAATGAGCATATAATATGAAGTATAATATAAATCTGTAGATGAGTAATCCTTTGAAAGAATCTCAGGTCGCACAGCTTCCATTTAAAACAACTCTAGCTCCTGTTTGGAATCTACTGAATGAACATGACCCTGTGGCTGCATCCAATCTTAGGATATCCATATTTAGATAACAGTTTTTTTTTCTGGATTAAAAAATGTGCTTAAGTGGTGGGCATGGCAGGGGTCGTGACAAGGGGCATGGCAGGGGTCGTGACAGTGGGCATGGCAGGGGTCGTGACAAGGGGCATGGCAGGGGTCGTGACAAGGGGGGGCATGACAAGGGGCATGGCAGGGGTCGTGACAGTGGGCATGGCAGGGGTCGTGACAAGGGGCATGGCAGGGGTCGTGACAGTGGGCATGGCAGGGTCGTGACAAGGGGCATGGCAGGGGTCGTGACAGTGGGCATGGCAGGGGTTGTGACAAGGGGCATGGCAGGGGTCGTGACAGTGGGCATGGCAGGGGTCGTGACAAGGGGCATGGCAGGGGTCGTGACAGTGGGCATGGCAGGGGTTGTGACAAGGGGCATGGCAGGGGTCGTGACAGTGGGCATGGCAGGGGTCGTGACAAGGGGCACAGTCAGCCCATCAGTGGGGCTAGATTTTAGAGGCCCGCAATTTTTTATATTTTTAAGACACTTTCCTGCAATTCTCCAAACTTCTCCATGGCACTGAGATACATTTTTGCTGTTTTAAATCTACTTTCCTGCAATTCTTCATATTCTGCCATGAAACTGAGAGAAAATGTTGCTAATTTCCTGCATTTCTACATATTCTGCCTTGGAGCTGAGAACGTTGTTGCAGTTTTTTAAGGTGATTTACCTGCAATTCTATGCATTTTGCCATTTCTAATGCTGTGTTCTTTTGCTCAAACATAATAACACATTTAATACTGTTCAATTAATTGTTTTTGTAATTTTTGTAGCTTTTATTTTGCTGATGTTAGTTCTCAGAGATTCTATTATAATTTTTTAAAATATATGTTGGTCCATTATATTTTCTACGTACTTTGTAGCGGTATTGTTAGAGAGGGGTAAAGATTAGAGGTCGGCCGATTATGATTTTTCAATGCCGATACCGATTTATTGGAGGACCAAAAAAAGCAGATACCGATTAATCGGCCAAATTGTTTTACATATATTTATTTGTAATAATGACAATTACAACAATACTGAACTTAACTTAATATAATACATCAATAAAAATCAATTTAGCCTCAAATAAATAATGAAACGTTCAATTTGGTTGGAGAAAAAAGTAAAAATGCAATATGTGCCATGTAAAAAAGCTAACGTTTTAAGTTCCTTGCTCAGAACATGAGAACATATGGAAAGCTGGTGGATCCTCTTAACATGAGTCTTCAATTTTCCCAGGTAATACATTTTAGGTTGTAGTTATTATAGGACTATTTCTCTCTCTACCATTTGTATTTCATGTACCTTTGACTATTGGATGTTCTTATAGGCACTTTAGTATTGCAAGTGTAACAGTATAGCTTCAATCCCTCTCCTCGCCCCTACCTGGGCTTGAACCAGGAACACATCGACAAAATTTACCCACGAAGCATCGTTACCCATCGCTCCACAAAAGCCTCGGCCCTTGCTGAGTAAGGGGAACAACTACTTCAAGGTCTCAGAGCGAGTGACGTCACCGATTGAAACGCTATTAGCGCGCCCACCTCTAACTAGCTAGCCATTTCACATCGGTTACACCAGCATAGTCTCGGGAGTTGATAGGCTTGAAGTCATAAACCGCTCAATGCTTGAAATACAGCGAAGAGCTGCTGGCAAACGAACAAAAGTGCTGTTTGAATGAATGCTTACGAGCCTGCTGCTGCCTACCACCGCTCAGTCAGACTGCTCTATCAAATATCAAATCATAGACTTAATTATAACATAATAACACACAAATATGAGCCTTAGGTCATTAATATGGTCATATCCAGAAACTATAATTTCGAAAACAAAATGTTTATTCTTTGTGAAATACAGAACCGTTCCGTTAGATAAGATACAGGTGGCATCCGAAAGTCTAAATATTCCTGTTACGTTGTACAACCTTCAATGTTATGTCATAATTACGTAAGATTCTGGCAAATTAGCGAGCCAGGCGGCCCAAACTGTTACATATACCCTGACTCTGTGTGCCATGAACGTAAGAGAAGTGACACAATTTCACTAGTTTAATATTGCCTGCTAACCTGGATTTCTTTTAACTAAATATGCAGGTTTAGTAAAATATACTTCTGTGTATTGATTTTAAGAAAGGCATTGATGTTTATGGTTAGGTACATTCGTGCAGCGATTGTGCTTTTTTCGCAAATGCACTTTTGTTAAATCATCCCCCGTTTGGTGAAGTTGGCTGTCTTTGTTAGGAGTAAATAGTCTTCACACAGTTCGCAACGAGCCAGGCGGCCAAAACTGCTGCATATACATTTACATTACATTACATTTAAGACTTACAAATTGGTGCGTTCACCTTATGATATACCCTGACTCTGTTACACAGAATGCCAAGAGAAGTGACACAATTTCCCTAGTTAAAATAAGTTAATGTTAGCAGGCAATATTAACTAAATATGCAGGTTTAAAAATACTTGTGTATTGATTTTAAGAAAGGAGTTGATGTTTATGGTTAGGTACACATTGGTGCAACGACTGCTTTTTTCACGAATGCTCTTGTTAAATCACCCGTTTGGCAAAGTAGGCTGTGATTCAATGATAAATGAACAGGCACTGCATCGATTATATGCAACGCAGGACAAGCTAGATAAACTAGTAATATCATCAACTATGTGTAGTTAACTAGTGATTATGTTAAGATGGTTTTTTCTAAGATACGGTTAATGCTAGCTAGCACCTTACCATGGCTCCTTGCTGCACTCGCATAACAGGTAGTCAGCCTGCCACACAGTCTCCTCGTGGAGTGCAATGTAATTGGCCATGATCGGTGTCCAAAAATGCTGATTACCGATTGTTATGAAAACTTGAAATTGGCCCTAATTAATCGGCCATTCCGATTAATCGATCGACCTCTAGTAAAGATAAAGATTTTATTTCAGGCACCAGGCAGGTATTAACCCTGCTGAAAGGAAAAGAGTAGGATAGATAGAGTACCTCTACCAGACCCACACACATCAGCAGAAGACTGCCTAGAGTGTAGCCTGTTTGCCAGATAGCCAGTGGAGAGAAAAGATAAGACACCATATAAAACGCATGTCACAGCACAGGGGGAACCCAACCAATAATAATGGCAGAGCAATTTAAAGGCAACTTCATAGAAACAATTGACAAGAAAGAACCCAGTCATCAACATTAGATGATTTGCAATATAATCTGCATTACCTCAGAGGGGGGCGGTATGAATGGGTGTGTGGAGTGTGTGTTCATAGACAATACAAAGAAGGCCTTAAAATGTCCAAAAATCTTCTTGGCCAAATGTAAATAGTCCCACACAAACTCAATACAGTTCAAACTACAATAAACAATAACTAAAATGTCCAACGACACTGAACATCTCAAGGAGCATCTAGGATAAAAAGAGAGTCTGCTGCAGTAAAAAGCACAGGAGCGATAGAGGGAATATGAGAGGGCGGGGGACTTGCAGTTACACTGTCTGTATATCTGATACACCTGATGGTTTGTTTTTCAAAGCTTCGCAACAATGTAGTTACTACTCCATGCGAACAATGACAGGAGCGGTCCCAAAAGATTACAACCACGACCTAGAGCGGTAACACCGGTGATCGACTTAAACACTTTACAACTAAGCATGCTGAAAATGAACAATACTTCTGCCGAGTTGCACACACTGTCAAACTCACGCGCCAACCGAGAGCTCTTCACAGAGCCGGAAGAGCTATCGTTATTTCCTCCTTCCTGACTGCTGATGCGCTCTTAAAGTGGCAGGGCATGGTGAAGGCTCCGTGCAGGATTTTGCCAAAGCCTGTAGAAACAGAGAGGATGCAGGTTTTGGCAGGTTCAGATTTCTCCTACACTAAACCAGGAAAGTCCTCCTCCAAGAAGAGTTCCTGCAGGTGTTGTTTTTGCCTCTTCTGCAGTAGGGTAGCAGGGCTTTAGGTCAACAACATGCACCGTCCTGACATCTTCCCAAGTGTCCTCCAAACAGACCAAGTAGTTCACCGGCCTCAACTGCTGCACCACGCGGTATGGATCTTTCCATCTTGAAGCTAGCTTGGCAGTGGACTGTTTGGAAGCCTTTGACAGATGATAATTGATCCAGACATGAGACTCCAGACATGAGACTGGGGTGGGAAACACTCGTCTATGTTTGTCATAGTTTCTGACCTGTCGTTGTTTGGCTTTGATTCTGCTGGCCTCCACTCTGGCTAGCAAGGTGTGGTGCTGTTGGACTGCATCAAATGCTGGGCAGTCAGGTGAAACGTTGAAACTTTGCAAGACTCTGTCCATCTGACCTTTTAGTGGTCTTCCCAGGTGGAGTTCGCCGGGAGTGACCCCAGAAATCTACTGGACTGCGGATTTCAGTGCAAAGCGAAACTCTGAAAATACTGATCCCACCTTGGGTGCTGATCCCCCTTAAATGAAGTAATCATCTCCTTCAAGGTGCGGTTTACCCTCGGTCAGGTCGGTCTGAGAATGGTAGGTCGTGGTCAGCTTGCCAGCTACACCCCAGTAGGTACTGAGCTCTTTGTAGATTCCTGATGTGAGCCGCAGACCTCGGTCAGAGAGAATTTGGTCTGGAATCACGAATCTGGTTAAGACCCCTCTTCGCGGAATTAGAGCAATAGCGGATGGAGGGGAAACGACTCCAACCAGTGTGTGTGGTAGTCCACTACCACCAATAAAAATTAATTCCCGGTTCCCACGGCTGGGAGGAAAAAGTCCCATGAGATAAATTCCCAGCACTTCATTGGGATGGTTCACCATGTCTGCTCCAGTTTCCAGGCATGTCTACCAATGTCTGGTTTGTATTTCTGGCAGACTTCCCACTGCTGTACAAACCTCTTAGTATCAACCTGTAAACCTGGCCAGTAAGCCACCTCCTGTAATCTTCGTTAGGTCTTGTAAACTCCAAGATGCCACACATGGGGTTGGCATGATAAGCTTGGATCATTTGGTCAGTCAATGTCGAGGGGATGAAGACGTGGTAATGGGTGCTACGTGTTCCATCTCCTCTTGGAGTTTTTCGATACACTTTATCCTGAATTATGCTGAACATCTAATTGAAGCGACTCTTCAAGTCTTCTTCAGACAGACTCTTGTGGATCGCCATGATGGCAGCATCATTCTGCTGTGCTCTCCACACACTCTCATCATCCAGATGAAAGGAATAATCCAGACACTTAGCACCAGTGTAAGTGCTGCCCAATGGAGGACAAACATTGGCAGTCTCAGTAATCTGAGCTGGTTTAAATCGTTTACGTTGACAGTGGAAGTGTTTTTCCATCCTGAAAATATATTTATTATATATAAAAAATAATAATTAGGTGCCCTGCCCAAGGATTTCAATGGCAAAAAATCCCTGGAAAGCAATAAATACACTGTCTTACATGCCCAGTGTGGTTGACATGCATGTGTGTCTTGGTGTTGTTAACTCTTTCTCCATGTGTTACAGTGATAAGGACATCAGAGTTGATGTAGCACGGCAGAGAGAGCTGAAATGGCTGGACATGTTCAACAATTGGGACAAATGGGTCTCAAGACGCTTCCAAAAGGTACTTAGCTACATCTGTCTATGTATGGTATGAGATTGTATATCTATTACATACATTGTATGTGAGTATAACATAAGTGTATGTGTGTGTTCCAGGTGAAGTTGCGCTGTAGGAAGGGGATCCCCTCTTCTCTCAGGGCTAAAGCCTGGCAGCTGCTCTCCAACAGCAAGGAGCTCCTGGACTCCAACCCCGGCAAGTTTGAGGTACTGCCACTAACCCACACCCTTTCTGTCTTCATACTCACACTTCCACTATGAAAAACATGTCTATTGTGAAGCAGACACTCAAAAAAGACTAACTCTGCCTAAATACTCTTCACCAATTCAAATCCAAGGCCATCATTCCCACAGCCTCTATTTAGGGTCATTGTAGTCAAACTGTATTTAGGGTCATTGTAGTCAAACTGTATTTTAGGGTCATTGTAGTCAAACTATTTAGGGTCATTGTAGTCAAACTGTATTTTAGGGTCATTGTAGTCAAACTGTATTTAGGGTCATTGTAGTCAAAGAACGTATTTGAATACAGAAGTTCTTCAGTGACCTCTAGGTAGACAGACTAACTGGAACCAGAAGTTAATGCGATGGGGAGGAGTTGTGGCTCGTTCGACCAGTTAGATCTCCAGGGGTGTTTATTAGGGGGCGCAGAGACCTCCCCAGCTCTAAGCCTCTTATCCTGGGCAGTAATCCAGCCTGGCTGGGTCTACCTTCACAGACCTGGGGGTCTGGACAGATCATATCAGATAAACCCTTTTTCCTTCCCTTTCTCTGCTTTCACTCTGACACAGACATGCTTTGTTAAAGGCCTAGTTATACTCAGTCCTGTTCCATATTATGTTGCTCCAACTAGATATGTTGCTTTAAAGTTGCTCAATTAGAAATGATCTGAACATTTCTTTCTCAATCTATGTAGGAGTTGGAGAGGGAGCAGGGAGACCCTAAATGGTTGGACATTATAGAGAAGGACCTGCATAGACAGTTCCCCTTCCATGAGATGTTTGCTGCTCGCGGTGGACATGGGTAAATGACCATGCTTTACTGACGTATAATAGGATTTGTTCAGTCCATGTAGAGCACGCTGACATGTACAATAAAAATGTACTTTGAGTGCATGTGTGCTAACTGTCTGTTCTCTTCTGGTGTGGCTTCCAGGCAGCAGGATCTGTACAGGGTACTGAAAGCCTACACAGTGTACAGACCTGAAGAGGGATACTGCCAGGCCCAGGCCCCGGTGGCTGCTGTCCTGCTCATGCACATGCCTGCAGAGGTGAGGGTCTGCTGGGGGACACAGAGAGAGGGAGGGGGACTGTGGAGGAGACTGGGAATGGGAACAATGTTCTAGAATGATGAAGTAGTGGGATGGGGCTAGGTGTTTATAATGTGGTATAATGTGTATATTCCCAACTTGCAGCATGCCTTCTGGTGTCTGGTGCAGATCTGTGAGACGTACCTGCCTGGATATTATAGCGCTGGATTGGTGAGTGAACGAACACATACACTGTATCTTCTTCTCCGGTGTACACTGAGCCGACTCATCATTCTTTTAGGAAGCAATCCAGTTGGATGGAGAGATCTTCTTCTCTCTGCTACGTCGTGTCTGTCCCATGGCCTACCGTCACCTGAAGAAGTTTAAGATAGACCCCATTCTCTACATGACCGAGTGGTTCATGTGTGTCTTCTCACGCACCCTGCCGTGGTCCTGTGTGCTACGTGTGTGGGACATGTTCTTCTGTGAGGGTAAGACACACACACACAGTGCACATGATGCTGTGGCTAACTATTAGCTAACTGTGCTGTTTTCTAGGAGTGAAGATAGTGTTCCGTGTGGGCCTGGTGCTGCTCAAGCAGATGCTTGGCTCGGTGGATAAACTGCGGGAGGTCCAGGGCATGTACGAAACCATGGAGCGCCTCCGGAACATCCCACCTGAGTCTGTCAGAGAGGACCTATTGGTGCAGGAGGTGAGACTGTAAACAGTGTTTACACACACACACAGACATACACACACATACATGTGTTCTAAACATACTCTGACTCATTGACACGATTCAACTGACGTTTCACTGTCTGTGTGTCTAGATCTGGTTTGATGACTTCCTCTGTATGTCTCTGTCTGTGTGTAGGTGGTGTCCCTAGCGGTGACCGAGGCTCTGATCGAGAGGGAGTGCAGTATTCAGGTAAGGAAGTGGAGGGAGTCCAGGGGCGAACTGACCCACCAGCCTGTCCGACGGCTCCACGGGACACGGGACATCCACGAGCACAAGCGTCGGGCCTCCGCCATCAGCTCCGGGGGTAGCTTCTCCTTCCTGGGGTCCATCCCCCCTCCAGGGCCCCTCAGGGCCTCCTCCAGCCTGCTCTCCCTCCCCGGCTTCCGCAAGTCCAAAACCCCCTTCCTCTCTCAGAAGAAGGGCTCCTTCTCTGGGGCCTCTGGGATGGAGGCCATGCAGCGACAGAACCCCTCAGCGGCAGCTTCAAGCCCACCCAGAGGCCCCGCCCACAAACCACCCATGTCTAGTGGCTCTGTAGCTAGGGCGCCTGCCTCTCAGAGTCCTTTGGTTGGGTCTGGTCCAGGCCCCTCTTCTGGCACAGCCCAGACCTCAGCACAGAGCCAGCCTGGTGCATCAGCCCCAGTACACCATACACCACCAAACACCCTCTCCCCCAAAGTTACTTCTGAGCAGATCACACCCACCATCCCATCACCCACCGCTAACAACACACCTCTGCCCCCGTTCCCAGACGGAGGGAGAGGAGGAGGAGGCAGCAGCAGCTACAGGAGGAGAGGATGACAGGAAGAAGAGGAGCAGCAAGGAAGACAAGAAGAAAGAGAAGGAGGAGGAGAAGAGGAAAGAGAAGGAGAAGAAGAAGGACAAAGCAGACAAGGAGAGCCAGAAGAAGGAGAAGGAGCGGGCAGAGAAAGAGAAGAAAAAGGAGAAGGGGGGGAAGAAAAAGGACAGAGGGGGAGGCGAGGCAGAGGAGAAGAATGGAGCCACAGCACCAAGAGATTCTGCCTAGTTTATCCTGTTTTCCTTCAGAAAGAAAACAGGGAAGGAAAAAAAGAGGACATGGAAACAAAAGACCCCCAGAAGTGGAATGAGAGGAGAGAAAAGGAGAAGGCCTCCTGTATAGTGCATCTTGAGGACTACATATAGTCAGGAGACATCTGGATCATGGTTTTATTAGCACCCCAGGGGTCATGCCCCCCCATACCCCCCCCCATGCTTTCTTCATCAATGAGTTTGAATAATTAAGATGGGGCACCTTTTGCAACTGGAGAATTGTCTGTGTGGTTCACAATGGATCTCCCAAGATCACACACCTGTTTTCTCATTTAGTTTTTTATTTTATTTAGTTTTTATCAGACTAAAGCTGGTGGACAGACAAGCCTTTGGACATAGAGTAGGTGGGAGTTATAGATTGGGTCTAAATGGAACATCCTAAATCCATGTAGGACCCTTGAGTCGTTCCCCATAATGCCCTGTCGTGTTCAGTTTGTGGTCAGATGTCCAACCGGAATGCCTGCAGATAAAAGTAAACCATTGATAAATATCTCAAACCCAGAGGCACTGAGGACCGTGACCTATGGTATTTGGATGTCTGGGAGGACCTATTTATTGTAGTGTTAAGTGTTGTGTGAGTGTGTGCCTTAGTAGCGTAGTGAGCTGAGTTACCGTTCAATATTGCCACCCATTTTCTCTGCTCTTTCTCTCATGTCTTTGTCTTCCTCTTTATTGAGTTGCTTGTTTTCTCCCCCCTTTCTCTCATCTATTGATCTTTAGTCCTCTGACCAGTGCCAGAGGAATATAATCCCAACAGGTAAATGGAGAGATGTACACTGCGATAGGGAGAAATGAACATGACATTCTGAGCCTTGACAGACAGACATGCATGGATCAGGATGGCACCTCCCTAACAACACGGAGTGATTTCATTTTAGAATGCAATTATTTTTGTTTGTCTTTTCAAGTCTTTTGAGTATGTTTATAGTGGGAGATGATGATAGATACTGGTAGTTTAGCGAGGGAGGGTCCTTCTACATTCAATGACAACTCTGAATCTGCCCATCAGATCAAATGTCCATCTATTTTTTTTGCTTGTGGTAAATGAAATAATCTATATTTTATTTAGCCAAATGTTAATAAGGGTGAGGCTTTTAGTAAATTAACCCATTGGAATGTGATCTATTTAGAGTGATCTGAGAAACTTAAGTTGACCACTCCTGTTTGGTAGGTAGGTTGTTGAATCTCATCTGGATAGTTCATAGAGAATAATAGAGGCCTCTAGTGGCCAAAAGACTGTTTTAACAAGAGCAGGGCCATGAGGGCTTCCACCATTTGAATGTAGTCAACTGGGTGGGATGTCCAACTTCATTGACTGATCCCTACTGGTGACCCTGTTGGAGTTGTGCAACCAGGTCATCAGGGGGGATCAGCCAATTGGGAAGAAGAAAATTGACTCCTTTGAAATGGAGATTGCCTCAATGAAGCTGTCACAGATGCCATAATGGCACGGATACAATGATGAGGCCTCTTTCCATCTCTATGGGATAGTTTCACCTCTTACACCTGCGCCTTTAGGACCCATAGGAAGCCACTTTGTGCTGGGCGGGTCAGGTGTGCCAATGTAGCATTAACCTCTGAACTCTGACCTTCAAGCTCTGATGTATTTATGTACAAAGTTGGTTAATTTAATCAGATATTATATATGTATTATTCTTTATTTTGGATCTGACTGCTATTTTTCTATGCGAGTAAAGGACACCTGGTTAACTGGAAGGATGGCTGGCGATGTGAAGCCCAGTTTAAGGAGGATAATGTTAAGTATTGTTTTTTTTTTAGATACTGGTATGGCTGTTTTGATTTCATTATTGCACATTTGTCATCTTCTAAGATAACAAATCCTATTTATGTCATTTCATATGTCAAGTTTACTGTGGTAGCTATGGATAATGTTAGGTCCACAATTCTCCATTTACCTTATTACAGTATTAAACCTGACAGTGATTGAAGAACAGGGGAATGACCATCAACCAATCAACTAAGATTCACATGAGTATTTCAGATATGACATAATTTGAGTGAGCCGAAGGTCATAAAGTACTGTATGAGATACTGGGAGGCATTTAGTCAACTCTGCCATGGGTTGTAATTGAAGATCTGAAGTTGTCTGTCTTTGCTAGTATGTTGTAACCAACCACCATGATGATGTTTTAATAACTCCCTAACCCACTCACAGACAGTGTTATGTAACGTATCTATACTGTACATTAGATGGATAGTGTCGGTTTGTTACTGTAACACCATTCCTTGGTGGAAACCGTTGATTCTCAACACTGATTCTCTGTACTGTTTTTGTAGGAGAGGAGGGTCTTTAGTGTAATCGTAGCCAAAATGTCCTTTGTGTTCACTGTTTTTTTCCCCAACTCGTGTTATTTTTTGAAGCCTCTGCTTTCCCCTTCTTCCTCCACATTTTGCTTTGTCTTCTCAGAATCACTTGGATCAGAGTAGAGTCGGCGAAGATGACCTGAACATGTTTATGCAAACCTTACTGTTCACAAAGCATGTTGTCAAATAGCAGCACTGACGGCCAGCAATGCCACTGCTGAGATCAGTAGTGTTCATGGCAATAATTAGTTGGAGAACCCTGAGAATGGAGTTGCTACAGAACCAATCAGGATAGAGCAATATTTCTCCAAGCAGGCCCTGGCTTCATCCAATTGGGTAGGCTCCTTAAGGTCCTCAATTCTATGTTGAGTCATCAAGAGGTTGTGACAGTCATCCTGTCATTGCTCCCTATCAGAACCAATCAGGATAGAGCAATATTTCTGCTTTGGTCCTGAAATCCTTGAGCTTGATTGCTTTTAATCGGGAGCGTCCCACTGATTAGATTTTTTAAAGTTTGTTGCTTTTATGTTTTTCTATTTTGTCATTGCTTTCTCCCCAACTGTGTCTTTTTTGTTTTAAGTTTACATGGAACTGTTATTGGTGGAAAATAAAATCCTAGATAATGAAATGCATTCCTTACCTGCAGAAAATCTACACATGATGTATTTAATTAATGATAATGACAGTTGTGATGAATAATAAACCATAATATATTAAAGAACCCTGCTCTGCCTTGCATTCTCGTTTCATATTGATATAGCCCACATTCTCCCAATGAGCTGCATGAACATTTTATTCCATTCTGCTAAAACTTCATATTTCAGACAATCTATCGTCCAGCAGGGGGCAGTAACGGTGTATTTTTGCTGTCTTTACAAATGGGCCTAGTCTGCTGATAAGATTTTGGTGGTGTCTCAGAATTTGTATTTCTTCCCCCAATGCACACAGCACAGGAAATACACCCACACCAGCCCTGTTGTTTCTCAATCCCACTCTACCAGAACCACTCATGAACAGAGACACTAGTGTACAAAAGATAAGAGATTTTATTCACAGTTAGTCCCTTTTATTTGTTACAGAGGAGTTTCTGGTAGACTAAAGCTAGTCCAGGTGCAGAAAACAAAGGAGCTTATAGAAAACAAAGAGGTAGAAGTAAAGGAGGAAAGGGAGGAGGGAAAGGAGGGGAAGACGAGTGTTTTCTTTGGGTCCTTTCTCTTCTCTCGAGCAGCCTTTCACTTCTTGAGAAAAACGTAGCCGTCACTTTAAGGAGACCATGTTTTTCTCTAGCCTCATTCCTTCTTAGAATATCTCCTATTTTCCCACCTTATCTACAGGAGATAACATCTACAATATTTATAGATCGATATCCCTCTGTTTGGTTTATTTGCCCACCTGAGGGTTAAATTAAAGGGGGAGTGAAAGGACTTCCAGGTCTAACCTCTGAGCTGTTGCAGCCGAGGCAAAGACTGGTGCTCCATTTCACCTTGGGGTTTACACATCCATACCACAGCAGTGGAATACGACTTGCTGTGTGCATTTCTTCTAACAGAGAGACTGGGGAAACAACCAACGATAGATATGAGTAAGAGATGAAAAGGAGGAAGAGGGTTAAGGGAAGGGAAAGTGGATGAGAAAGAGATGGAGATGTTAAAAGATCATTTTTATTGAAAATAATCCCATATCCCCACGAACAAACAGACAACCCATGAGCACCCGCTCTCACACAAATTTCTTGAGTGGAGACGGGTCTTTTAGAGAATTTGTGTGAGTGAGAGACAGAGCACATGAGTACACATAAAGAGAAGGAAGGTATGAGAGAATAGAAGGAAGAAGAGAGGAGCAGGAAGGTAGAATGGCAAGGGAGGCTGTTTTCTTTTCTTCTGTCTGTTTCATTACTCCTCCTTCTCCTCTCCGTGTGTGATGACGTAGCAGATTTGCTTGTAGTCTACGTTGCCAGCCACATCTGGGGGGAAGGCAGCCCACAGGTTCTTCATCTGAGGGGAGGAGAAGGAGGGTCAGCCACTCGCCAAGTCAAGGGACAACGAGAGATCATGATGATATTCAAACTGAATGATTAGAAATGTATTCACCTCCTCTGCAGAGAACCTGTCGCACTGAGTGGTCAGGAGCTCCTGAAGGCTAGAGAGAGAGGGAGACAAAGTCAGAAACATTCATGAAGCTGTGGATTCTGTTATGGAGTGCACTCATTTACTACAACTGTAAAATAAGGAAGGAAATATTCTCACAAGTCCTTCTTGATGAAACCGGTAGCATCGGGGTCCAGGACCTTGAACGCACTAACGATGACATCCTCGGGATCAGCACCTGAGACACACAGAGCGTCAGGCAGGCATGTTACACTGGCAGCAAGACACATGCAATGTCCTCAGATATGGAAGTGTACTTAGAAAGCCACTAACACTTTGAAGCGATTATAACCTGGTTATAACAAGTTAGACAGTGAGCCTAACAGAGTCAAACCAAGGAATTAGGATATTGTGAAACATAAATAGAGCAAGCAAGTACAGTGAGTTATAGACCCACCCTTGAGCTTCTCTCCGAACATGGTGAGGAAGACGGTGAAGTTGATGGGGCCGCTGGCCTCCTTGACCATGGCTTCCAGCTCCTCATTCTTCACATTCAACTGGCCTACAGAGCAGGGAGGGAGTGGAGGTTAGCTAGCACCATTATCTATCTCTCTCTCTCACACACACACACATATACAGTACATATAGGACATTGTGGACATACTAAGGCACACTTTTAAGACAAATCAGACAAATCAGTCACATAATATGTCCTCAGAATCTTAAAAGGTCTTAAATGTAACCCTTGCTCACCCATTGAGGCCAGCACGTCCCTCAAGTCATCCTTGCACACTGTTTTCAATGATGAAAGCCTGAGAAGGAGGAAGTTAGAGGGATGAAGTCAGAATCAAAAGGTCTTAAATGAACACCAGTCACCAGAGTCTGCCAAGTTGTCATCCCCAGTGGGACATGGAGGAGGGGTGTTCAGTCCTGTGCGTAGTGGGACATGGAGGAGGGGTGTTCAGTCCTTGCTGGGGCATGAGGGTTCAGTCTCTGTTAGTGGGACAAGGAGGAGAAGGGGTTCAGTCCTGTGAAGTGGGGCATGGAGGAGGGAGGGGGGGGGGGTTCAGTCCTGTGTGAGTGGGACATGGAGAGAGGGGGTTCAGTCCTGCATAGTGGGACATGGAAGGGGGGTTCAGTCCAGTGGGAAATGGACCAGGGGGAGTCTGCCATAGTGGGACATGTCATCCCCAGTGGGACATGGAGGAGGGGGGTTCAGTCCTGTGCATAGTGGGACATGGAGGGGGTTCAGTCCTGTGTGTAGTGGGAAATGGAGGAGGGGGTTCAGTCCTGTAGTAGTGGGACATGGAGGAGGGGGTTCAGTCCTGGAGTGGGACATGGAGGAGGGGGTTCAGTCCTGTGTGTAGTGGGACATGGAGGAGGGGGGTTCAGTCCTGTGTGTAGTGGGACATGGAAGAGGGGGGGTTCAGTCCTGTGCGTAGTGGGACGTGGGTAGCATGTGCACTCCATACAACTTAGAGACACCTCTGTCAACGATGGTCATTTAAGTGCCAGGTGCTGCCTATTTATGGCACAATGCTATGTGACCCTTGTTAGGCGAGACCTAAAAAGAACAGAAGAAATTGAAATTCTTACAAGTTCATTTAGGGAGAGCTCATTAAGTTACACCTGTTAAATCCTTCTTCCACTGTCCCAGCCTGTCTCTGGACCTCATCTCTTACGTCTATGAAACCCAAGAGGACCCCCATGGTTGATCTTGAACTTAAAAAAGCAGCTGGTAATCCATCTTCCTGACTCACACACATGCACACACTCCCCCCATCCTTACAAAGTGTTAAGACTGTCCCAATGATGATGTCAGACATTCCCCAAGTGAAACTTAAGAAGTCTGTATCACATACAGCAGCAAGAATTCCCTCCATCAAGTCTGTGCCCATATTCCTTGACAACACTTTTGAAAACAAATACAATCATATACAATCTCCCACCTACTGCCAGATCCCTATTTCCTGACCTTATCCATCCTTCCATACACACAGTATCCTTCCACTTTCTACCCTCCGTCTTTCATCTACATACCGTTCACCTCTCCAACCTTCCTCTCCTCATAATCAGGTACACTAACCTGCCTTCCAAACTCTAGACCTTATCAGAAGCTCAAGAAGGTGCCACCCCCCACCCCTTCTGTTCACTCTCTCCCCACCTGTTCCCTCCACCCCAGTCCCCCTCACTGCCCTTCCCCTCTCCTCTGTGTGCACAGTGCCAGCCAGGGCCCAGTTGTCCTGCCATACTTAAAACATGCAGCCCTCAGCAGCAGAGGACTTAAGATGAGAGATTGAGTGACAGCTGAAGGCTCAGACGAGAGGGAGGCCTGGAGAGCTTCAAAAGGTTACAGAAACTTCAGAGAGCTTTTTTAAGTTGGGGGGGGGGCAGACAAAATAGCAACTGCACTGAGAATTTACCAATCAGAGGCCAGCCACCTACAATCTAATTTGGGTTCACTCCTTTAATGAAACAAGGAAAACAGTACACCATGATTGACTCATGATTATAACAGTATCAATTTAGCCACTGTGCCTGTCTGTTTCAGCGTAAGCAACTATTTCAGCCACTCTACAGCAGAATTAGGTTACAATGAAACTGACTGGTGGCCAGACTAGAGTCACTCACTCTCAGCCCAGATAGGGAGTTGAAAGGAAATCTGTCCCATTGACATTTTAAGGTGTAAAAGTGATGAGGTGTTGCATAGTGTGTTAAGAAATCCTCACCTCCTTGTACTCCTGGATCTGGCTCTGCTCAAACATGGAGAACACGTTGGAGGAACCGCCCTCTGCTGCTGCTCCCCTCCTCTTGGCCTTCTTGGGTGCCTGAAGGACAAACACATCAACTGCTTAACAATGGGACCTTCTAGGTCTGTTCATCCTGCAGCTGTAGCCCTCAGGAGGCCAATTAGTGACCTTTGACTTCAGTGTCAAGCTGTTCCTGGTCAGCGACAGGTGAAAGGATGTCCTTGTGTGTAGGTCCAGTACACTGTTTCGTACGCCATCTAGCGTTACAGTCTTTGATCTGACTATCAGTGTGATGTGGGGTGAATATGTAAATGTAGTTTACTACCTAGCTCTTGAAATGTTCTCAGAACAGTTCAGGTACAATCTTTCTCTGGCTCAGGACAGAGGACAGTGTTTTTGAATGTGGATGTATTAAAACATTAATTTTCCTCAGGTAGCTAACCTTTTACAGCATGTTTTATATAAATGTTGTTAATAAAGTGTTAACACAATGTTTAGATCCTGTGAATGATATTGCATATCCAGGAACAGCTTTACACAAAATGTCTAAAAATGTCACCACCCAAAAATGTCCAAAGTACAGTTGAGTTTTAAAAAGTTCCAAAATATATTTTTCAATCTAGCAAAAAAGCTTAAAATAGAAAAACAAGAAAATCTGGGAATGCTGTGTTATTCCTGGAGGTTCCCATCGACAGCACACAGAGTAGTGGACAGGTAAGCAGTCAGAAAGTGAGGACCGGTGTTACTCACCATCTCGAGACGGTATGTATGGAGGTTTGGATGGTCAACAAGAGAAGAGACTGATGTGAAGCCGCATTAAACCCCTATCCTCGGGGGCTTATATACCTCTGTAGACCGCGCTAACTTTAGCCACAGCCTCAAGTTTGGATTTGTAGAGGCAGAGAGAGAGAGAGAGGGAGGGAGGGATGATTTTGAAGCAAAAGTTAAGCGACAGGCAGAATGAGGGACAAGCTATCACCTTACAGGAGATCAGAAATAGACCCAGGAGTCTTGGAATGAAGGGAACCCGATACAACAGGGACCAGGCCATACGTTTAGTGTCCCACGTGGACTAATATGGACATTCAGGACGTAAAAGGCTTGATGGACTGCTGGCTGGCTGGACACATCTTGATACCGTCCCACCCCTCCATAGTCTCCATCACCATCACCCTTCAGTGTGGCACATCAACCTATCATTGACTTTAGTTTTTACATTACAATATTAAAGGCTAAAATAAACACATTTTGTGCTCTTAGTGACTTGAAATATACATTTTTATGCATGTGCATGCATGGGTAGATATATTTCTCTGTCTACACTTTCTATATTCATATGTCCAGCGATGTCCACAGGCAATTGAAACGGCCTTCTCACATTTTGCATGGCACTGCACTGTCCAGCATGCATGTGTAATGTCATTACATAAAATACTGTCACTGCATCAATATTTGGAATATTTTGGGAACACTCTGGTACAGTGTTTGTGTATATTAGACCGTGTTAATTGGTGTCGGTAGTGAGGTCTCCCATAATCCCTCTAGAGTCTAAGGGCCCGAGCCTGGGTTTCTATTAGGCTAACATATGGAGTTGTAAGATGGTTATACCAAGGACCATTCGGCTGTTTGATTTTGAATTTAAGGACCTCTAGTGGTATATATCTGAGTTAATAGGAAAAGGCCAAATTCAATGTTTCATAAAATAATAATAATAAAACAAATCATATTTATATATATATATATACACAGTGCATTCGAAAAGTATTCAAACCCCTTGACAGCTTTATTCTAAAATGGATTACATACATGTTTTCCCCTCGTCAATCTACACACAATACCCCATAATGACAAAGAGAATGAAAAAAATTGTTGTTGAAATTTTAGCAAATGTATTAAACTTTTTGTTTAATAAGTTTAATAAATGTTCAGACCCTTTGCTATGAGACTCAAAATGGAGCTCAGGTGCATCCTGTTTCCATTGATCATCCTTGAGTTGTTTCTACAACTTGATTGGAGTCCACCTGTGGTAAATTCAATTGATTGGACATGATTTGGAAAGCCACACACCTGTCTATATAAGTTCCCACAGTGGAAAGTGCATGTCAGAGCAAAAACCAAGCCATGAGGTTGAAGGAACCGTCCGTAGAGCTCAGAGACAGGACTGAGTCGAGGCACTGCAAATTCTGCAGCATTGAAGGTCCCCAAGAACACAGTGGCCTCCTTTATTCTTAAATGGAGAAGTTTGGAACCACCAAGACTCTTTCTAGAGCTGGCTGCCCTGCCAATGAGCAATCGGGGGAGAAGGGCCTTGGTCAGGGAGATGACCAAGAACCCAATGGTCCCTCTGACAGAGCTCCAGAATTCCTCTGTGGAGATGGGAGAACTTTCCAGAAGGACAACTATCTCTGCAGCACTCCACCAATCAGGCCTTTATGGTAGAGTGGCCAGACGGAAGACACTCCTCAGTAAAAGGCACATGACAACCCGCTTGGAGTTTGCCACAAGGCACCTAAAGACATTCAGACCATGAGAAACAAGATTCTCTGGTCTGATGAAACCAAGATTGAACTCTTTGGCCTGAATGCCAAGCGTCACGTCTGGAGGAAACCTGGCACCATCCCTACGGTGAAGCATGGTGGTGGTAGCATCATGCTGTGGGGATATTTTTCAGTAGCAGGGACTGGGAGACTAGTCAGGATTTGAAGGAAAGATGAATGAAGAAAAATCGAGATCCTTGAGGAAAACCTGCTCCAGAGCGCTCAGGACCTCAGACTGGGGCAAAGGTTCACCTTCCAACAGAACAACGACCCTAGGCACACAGCCAAGACTACGCAGGAGTGGCTTTGGGTCAAGTCTCTGAATTTCCTTGAGTGGCCCAGCCAGAACCCAATCAAACATCTCTGGAGAGACCTGAAAATGGCTGTGCAGCGACGCTCCCCATCCATCCTGACAGAGCTTTAGAGGATCTGCAGTGAAGAATGGGGAAACTCCAAATACAGGTGTGCCAAGCTTGTTGGGTCATACCCAAGAAGACTCGAAGCTGTAATCGCTGCCAAAGGTGCTTCAACAAAGTGCTAAGTAGGGGTCAGAATACTTTATGTAAATGTTATATTTCAGTTTTTTATTTGGAATAAATTTGAAAACATTTCTAAGAATCTGTTTTTGCTTTTTCATTATGGGGTATTGTGTGTAGATTGAGGATATAGTAAAAAAAAAAAACATTTTAGAGTAAGGCTGTAATGTAACAGAATGTGAAAAAGTCAAGGGGTCTGAATACTTTCCAAATGCACTGTATATAGAGTACCAGTCAGAAGTTTGGACACACCCACTCATTCCAGTGTTATTCTTTATTTTTTACTATATTCTACATTGTAGAATAATAGTGAAGACAACACTATGAAATAACACATGAAATCATGTAGTAACCAAAAAAAGTGTTAAACAAATCAAAATATATTTTATGTTTGTGATTCTTCAAAGTAGCCACCCTTTGCCTTGATGACACTTTTGCACTCTCTAGGCATTTTATATATTATTATGTAGAAAATAAAGGAAAAACCCTTGAATGAGTAGGCGTGTCCAAACTTTTGACCAGTTACAGTATGTGTATATATTTCACAGTTGGTTGGTGGCACCTTCATTTGGGGGGGACTGGCTTGTGGTAATGGCTGGAGCGGATTAAATGGAATAGTATCAAACGCATGGTTTCCATGTGTTTGATGCCCTTCCATTCATGCCGTTCCAGCCATTATTATGAGCCATCCACCCCTCCGCAGCCTCCTGTGTAATGTGTGTGTATATATACAGTATTTTATTATTTGATGGAACATTGAATTTGGCCTTTTGCTATTAGCCCATAGAAACGCATTGAATGATATGATATACATGGCAAAAAATGAAGTATGTTTTAAAAGTGTCTGTTCTATATATCTGAGAGATGCAAGAAAGCTCAGGAAATTAATTTTAAATGAGTCTTGTAATTTCCTGAGCTTTCTTGTATCGAATGGAAGGGCATCAAACACAAGTAAAACTAAATGCATGCTTTCCAACCGATCGCTGCCTGCACCTGCCCGCCCGTCCAGCATCACTACTCTGGACAGCTCTGACTTAAATACGTGGACAACTACAAATACCTAGGTGTCTGGTTAGACTAAACTCTCCTTCCAGACCCACATCAAACATCTCCAATCCAAAGTTAAATCTAGAATTGGCTTCCTATTTCGCAACAAAGCATCCTTCACTCATGCTGCCAAACATACCCTCGTAAAACTGACCATCCTACCGATCCTCGACTTCGGCGATGTCATTTACAAAATAGCCTCCAATACCCTACTCAATAAATTGGATGCAGTCTATCACAGTGCCATCCTTTTTGTCACCAAAGCACCATATACTACCCACCACTGCGACCTGTATGCTCTCGTTGGCTGGCCCTCGCTTCATACTCGTCGCCAAACCCACTGTCTCCAGGTCATCTACAAGACCCTGCTAGGTAAAGTCCCCCCTTATCTCAGCTCGCTGGTCACCATAGCATCTCCCACCTGTAGCACGCGCTCCAGCAGGTATATTTCTCTGGTCACCGCCAAAACCAATTCCTCCTTTGGCCGCCTCTCCTTCCAGTTCTCTGCTGCCATTAACCCTATTCCAACTAAACTACTGAAAGAGCTGCTTCCTGTGCTTGGCCCTCCTATGTTGAACATAATAAACGGCTCTCTATCCACTGGATGTGTACCAAACTCACTAAAAGTGGCAGTAATAAAGCCTCTCTTGAAAAAGCCAAACCTTGACCCAGAAAATATAAAAAACTATCGGCCAATATCGAATCTTCCATTCCTCTCAAAAATTTTAGAGAAGGCTGTTGCGCAGCAACTCACTGCCTTCCTGAAGACAAACAATGTATACGAAATGCTTCAGTCTGGTTTTAGACCCCATCATAGCACTGAGACGGCACTTGTGAAGGTGGTAAATGACATTTTAATGGCATCGGACCGAGGCTCTGCATCTGTCCTCATGCTCCTAGACCTTAGTGCTGCTTTTGATACCATCGATCACCACATTCTTTTGGAGAGATTGGAAACCCAAATTGGTCTACACGGACATGTTCTGGCCTGGTTTAGATCTTATCTGTCGGAAAGATATCAGTTTGTCTCTGTGAATGGTTTGTCCTCTGACAAATCAACTGTACATTTCGGTGTTCCTCAAGGTTCCGTTTTAGGACCACTATTGTTTTCACTATACATTTTACCTCTTGGGGATGTTATTCGAAAACACAATGTAAACGTTCACTGCTATGCGGATGACACACAGCTGTACATTTCAATGAAACATGGTGAAGCCCCAAAATTGCCCTCGCTAGAAGCATGTGTTTCAGACATAAGGAAGTGGATGGCTGCAAACTTTCTACTATTAAACTCGGACAAAACAGAGATGCTTGTTCTAGGTCCCAAGAAACAAAGAGATCTTCTGTTGAATCTGACAATTAATCTTAATGGTTGTACAGTCGTCTCAAATAAAACTGTGAAGGACCTCGGCGTTACTCTGGACCCTGATCTCTCTTTTGAAGAACATATCAAGACCATTTCGAGGACAGCTTTTTTCCATCTACGTAACATTGCAAAAATCAGAAACTTTCTGTCCAAAAATGATGCAGAAAAATTAATCCATGCTTTTGTCACTTCTAGGTTAGACTACTGCAATGCTCTATTTTCCGGCTACCCGGATAAAGCATTAAATAAACTTCAGTTAGTGCTAAATACGGCTGCTAGAATCCTGACTAGAACCAAAAAATTTGATCATATTACTCCAGTGCTAGCCTCTCTACACTGGCTTCCTGTCAAAGCAAGGGCTGATTTCAAGGTTTTACTGCTAACCTACAAAGCATTACATGGGCTTGCTCCTACCTATCTCTCTGATTTGGTCCTGCCGTACATACCTACACGTACGCTACGGTCACAAGACGCAGGCCTCCTAATTGTCCCTAGAATTTCTAAGCAAACAGCTGGAGGCAGGGCTTTCTCCTATAGAGCTCCATTTTTATGGAACGGTCTGCCTACCCATGTCAGAGACGCAAACTCGGTCTCAACCTTTAAGTCTTTACTGAAGACTCATCTCTTCAGTGGGTCATATGATTGAGTGTAGTCTGGCCCAGGAGTGGGAAGGTGAACGGAAAGGCTCTGGAGCAACGAACCGCCCTTGCTGTCTCTGCCTGGCCGGTTCCCCTCTTTCCACTGGGATTCTCTGCCTCTAACCCTATTACAGGGGCTGAGTCACTGGCTTACTGGGGCTCTCTCATGCCGTCCCTGGAGGGGGTGCGTCACCTGAGTGGGTTGATTCACTGTTGTGGTCATCCTGTCTGGGTTGGCACCCCCCTTGGGTTGTGCCGTGGCGGAGATCTTTGTGGGCTATACTCAGCCTTGTCTCAGGATGGTAAGTTGGTGGTTGAAGATATCCCTCTAGTGGTGTGGGGGCTGTGCTTTGGCAAAGTGGGTGGGGATATATCCTTCCTGTTTGGCCCTGTCCGGGGGTGTCCTCAGATGGGGCCACAGTGTCTCCTGACCCCTCCTGTCTCAGCCTCCAGTATTTATGCTGCAGTAGTTTATGTGTCGGGGGGCTGGGGTCAGTTTGTTATATCTGGAGTACTTCTCCTGTCCTATTCGGTGTCCTGTGTGAATCTAAGTGTGTGTTCTCTAATTCTCTCCTTCTCTCTTTCTTTCTCTCTCTCGGAGGACCTGAGCCCTAGGACCATGCCCCAGGACTACCTGACATGATGACTCCTTGCTGTCCCCAGTCCACCTGGCCATGCTGCTGTTCCAGTTTCAACTGACCTGAGCCCTAGGACCATGCCCCAGGACTACCTGACATGATGACTCCTTGCTGTCCCCAGTCCACCTGGCCATGCTGCTGCTCCAGTTTCAACTTCCACCTGACTGTGCTGCTGCTCCAGTTTCAACTGTTCTGCCTTATTATTATTCGACCATGCTGGTCATTTATGAACATTTGAACATCTTGGCCATGTTCTGTTATAATCTCCACCCGGCACAGCCAGAAGAGGACTGGCCACCCCACATAGCCTGGTTCCTCTCTAGGTTTCTTCCTAGGTTTTGGCCTTTCTAGGGAGTTTTTCCTAGCCACCGTGCTTCTACACCTGCATTGCTTGCTGTTTGGGGTTTTAGGCTGGGTTTCTGTACAGCACTTTGAGATATCAGCTGATGTACGAAGGGCTATATAAATACATTTGATTTGATTTGATTTGATTAACTGGAACGACCTACAAAAATCTCTGAAACTGGAGACTCATGTCTCCCTCACTAGCTTTAAGCACCAGCAGTCAGAGCAGCTCACAGATTACTGCACCTGTACATAGCCCATCTATAATTTAGCCCAAATAACTACCTCTTCCCCTACTGTATTTATTTATTTTGCTCCTTTGCACCCCATTATTTATATTTCTACTTTGCACATTCTTCCACTGCAAATCTACCATTCCAGTGTTTGCTATATTGTATTTACTTCGCCACTATGGCCTTTTTTTGCCTTTACCTCCCTTATCGCACCTCATTTGCTCACATTGTATATAGACTTATTTTTCTACTGTATTATTGACTGTATGTTTGTTTTACTCCATGTGTAACTCTGTGTTGTTGTATGTGTCGAACTGCTTTGCTTTATCTTGGCCAGGTCTCAATTGAAAATATAACTTGTTCTCAACTTGCCTACCTGGTTAAATAAAGGTGAAATAAATAAAGGCTTGTGGGTGTCGTAGAGCCAAACAACGATTTGTAGGTGTTCATGAGAGTCACAGCTTTCAATGGTGGGGTAATATTAATTGGATGCTACAGACATTTTTGCAAAGACTGACAAACACACCGCTGTCACCTTCCACTGCCATGCAGAAGGCCCACAGCGATGGGAGACGCAGCCCATCCCAAAACAATTCAGATATCTCAAGCTTAAACAGACAGATTTTTATGGGGATTTTTTTTATTTTGCTAATTTGATTAGCACAAGGGTCCCATTAATAGGTTTTACCATCAGTGGCAGGAGTGCTAAAGAAACTATACTCCCTAAAACCAACCTCAGGTTGTTAACCTTTGACAAAAACCCAAGAAACTTCAGGCACTGTCAACTCCTGACCAATGCCCCTTTTTCTCCTAGGTTTTATTAGAGATCCTACTTTAGTGATGCACACACTTTCATTTGTTTTCATAGTGCCACACACAGAAAGTCAGACTCCCCCCCCCCTCCACACACACACAGTTTTATATTGCTATCCTTGTGGTGACCAAAGAATTGATTCCCATCCTAAATCCTATTTACCCTAACCTTGAACCTAACCATAACCCTAACTTTATTCCTAAACCCCTAATCTTAAACCTATATCAAACCATAACTCCTAGCCTTAATTGTAACCCTAACCCCAATTGTAACCCTAACCCAAAACCTAACCCGTAAGCCTAAAATAGCATTTTTCCTTGTGGACTCATAAACAAAAACACACACACCAGCTCTCTCTCCCTCCTCAAGTGCTCTACTCCTAATGCCATGTTGGAGGGGATCACAGGGAGGGGGACTGAGGGTGCAGGAGGAGCTCTGAGGAGAATATATATGAGGGACAGCTGAGAAAGACCAAAATAGCAAAGGAAACTTGTCCCCCCCCCCACTCATCATCAATTTTAAAACTGTCCATCTATAGTTCATCCACTCATCTAGTTGTTTTTATATATCCCAGTCTGGTGTCTTTTATTTTTTATTTATTTTTAAACAACTTAAACCCAAAGTGCCGCCAGACAGGTGAGAAGCTTCCCCAGTGTCGGGAGACTAGGGTAGGGCCTGTAACCTGCCGTCGGTTGTCTGTGTTGTTCTATGGCCTCTGATCTGCCTTGTTATTGCCATGGTAAACTGTAAAGTAAAGTCATTTTTAATTATCCTTTAGTTTATTTAACCAGGGAAGTTACATTCAAGGATGCTTGGTCATATGGTGTACCATACATTATCTACACACAGTTCTGTAACAGGACCCCATACTTCCTTATATAGAGTGCACATAGCCTACTTTATTATAAGACAGGTTACTAGGGCTGTTCAATGTCGGTCCTGGAGGGACGAAATACTTCTGACTTTCATCCTCTCCTTCTAATAAGGGACTAATTCAGACCTGGGACACCAGGTGAGTGCGATTAACTACCAGGTAGAAACAAAGTGTTTTGGCCCTCCAGGAAGGGAATTGAACAGCCCTGGGTTACACCTTATGGCTTGTTTATATCCTGTCACAGTGTGAGGAGGTGTTAATATACAGATGTATGTGCTTTGTGTAGGTGACACACTTCCACGCTCCCCTGGACAAATCTATCACATTCTAGATGATTGGTCTGAATTTCTGCTATGTGGTGAAGCCAAAGTCTCATCTTTGAGAAGCACATAGAAAACCACTTTCACACTTCAACTTAAAAGGTTAAAGTTTCACCTTTTAGCTGACCCAGAGCAAATATGGATGTGAGCCTTGCTCAAAGGTACATTCACAGATTTTTCACCTAGTCAGCTCAGGGATTCAAACCAGCAACCTTTGGGTTATTGGCCCAATGCTCTTTACCGCTAGGATACCTGCCACTGTGTGAACTTCAGTTTGATCTGTTGATCTGATTTTCTTAAATAAGTAACTTGTTTATTTTACCACTGGTGTCTCACTAGTGTACATTATATTAATCCTCATATATCCTTATCTCAGAACACAGATCCAAATCTCACATCTGTCATGAGAGACTACATTGGTCCTGTTAATATTAGCTCACTTTTCATCTCTTGGTTTTTCAACTGAATGTGTTACATGTTGGCTGGTGGATGGATGTCCCATCAGGGCAATACCAGAGAGGGCTCTTTGATACTTATGTCTCTCTCTATAACAATATTATGATTGAATTAAATGAGTCTTGTCACACGTTTTAATCAGTGGACATTAATGGTTTAATTCACAGCTAGTGTTTGTAGCACCCTCTGGTGGTACAGCATGGCTGAGCTGCATAAAGCATTAAAGTTGCTTAAAAATAATGGATACATTTAACATGAAGGATATACACCTAATTATATAGTGCTGCACTGTAACTTATTATTTTGTTAAACAGGGATGTGAAGCCTTTACTTGACAGTGTGTAACAACACATCAATATATATGATGTTTAACACATCACAAGGATGTTTTTACGTTTGACATTTGAGTCATTCAGCAGACGCTCTCATCCAGAGCTACTTACAGTCAGTACATTCATCTTAAGACAGCAAGGTGGGACAACCACATAATCACAGGAATATAAAGTACATATTTCCTCAATAACATAGCTATCAGTAGAAGCAGAGCTGGTCAAGCGCTGATGAAGTGTTGCTGTGTTGTTGTTTTTTTTTGGGGGGGTTGAGGTGAGGATACTGTTTATTTAAGTTACTGTTTAAGAGGGTTTCAGATGTTTGTGGAAAATGGGCAGGGACTCTGCTGTCCTAGCTTCAGGGGGAAGTTTCCCCCTGTGGTGCCAGGACAGAGAAGAGCTTGGACAGGGCTGATCGGGAGCTGCCCTCCTGTAGGGGTGGGAGGGCCATGAAACCTGAGGTGGCAGAGCGGAGTGCTCGGGTTGGGGTGTAGGTTTTGAGCATAGCCTGAAGGTAGAGAGGGGCAGTTTATCTTGCTATTCCGTAGGTAAGCACCATGGTCTTGTAGTAGATGCGAGCTTCGACTGGAAGCTCTTTGCTTCAATATTGCATAACTACCCTGATTGCTGACAGAAAGTTAAGCTTCACACTTACCATCAATATTACCTAGAAAATATACCAGTGATTTTAATGATAATTTACAAACAGTAACAGACAAACCAGTAGGCGTGCCAGTACTCTGAAATAAGAAAGTGACTATCATTTGAGGAACTAGAGTGTTTAAGAGGAACCAGTCACCAGTCACCTGTGTATACAGCATGAGCTGATTATAGTCCTATAACCTAACGTAGCAGGCACAAAAGAAACACCCGAGCAGAGTTCCCACATCAGGGCTCTATCCCTGAGAACCGGATGCATCTGGTTGTTTGCAACACCACTATGGGTGATTAGTCTATGAGTTTGATGATGAGTCTCTGCTTAGTGACAAGACATTTTTAGGGTCATCATCAACCTCATAGGACTATAATCCCATCATGATGTAACACAGGTGACACCAAAGTCCTCATCAAAATAACCAGAGTGGTGACTGTCTCTGTGGGTCAGTGTTCACTCAGGTCAATGAGATCCTCCTCAAGGTGCTCCTCTTCCTCCTGCCTCCTCCTCAGCCAATCAGCTCTCAGCTGTTTCACCTCCTCTCCATAGTAATCATGTAGCTTGGTGAAATCCTCTAGAGGATCAAAGTCCACTTGTGGCCATTCCCCATATGGTGGTGCTGGTCCATTTATAGGTGTGACATGTGCATTTCTCTTGGGCCAATGCTTAGGGGACCTCTTATTGATGACTTTGCTGGGGATTGGAGGGGCTTGTAATAGATTACTGGCACTGTGGCTTCCCCCTTCTCTCCTCTCTGGTCCTGGCATGAGGAAGGAGGAGGAGCATGAGTTCAGGTAAGTCATGGATTGGCACATTGAGCCTGGACCAGTCACAGTGGTTCGTTGGATGGGATTCAGCAGGGCCAGCTTGGCGTTTAGCCTCTGCTTAGTGACAAAAGAATACAGGTTGAGAGGCAGGAAAGGAACACATATTTTTGAAGCATGAATACAACAATACACACACCACACTTTCTCCACACACTCACCTTCGTACTGCTTCCCCAGGTCTCTGACCAGCAGTGAAAGGTAACAGTGGCTGGCTGTGAGCAGGGCTTTGACCCAGCTCTCCTGGCCCAGCTGGTTCTCAGCAGCAAGCCCGTAGGTTTTCAGCCCTGAACCTCTGAACACCATGGAGAAGGCAAACAGTCCTCCCTCAGACTCACAGCGCTGGACAGCAGAGCCCTCTAGGACAATAACCCCAGCAGGTGTCGATCTGCCGGACGCTCCTGGTAGAACAGGAGATTGGCTTTCAGGACAAACCAGCGTCTCTGGTAGGAGGAGGTCCTCTCTTTCTGATGTGGTATGTGTAAGAGGAGGATGCCAGGGTGGTGGGGTGAAAGATGGAGAAGGGAGGAGTAAGTTACAATATTTTTGATGAAGGGAAGTTGTAAAGAGTCAGAATAGATACAGAGATAAATACAGAGATAATTTTACCCAAATGAGTGCCATTATACAAGCCCTCCATTTCAATGTTCTATTTATGTCAGTGATATATAAATAGAGGGGGTGACATTGATAATAATAAACTAGCTTCAAATATCAAATGAGATATATTATTATTAGACAGGGAAACGAAAAAGGCCAAGAGAAGACTGTGTTATAACATAATCTCACAGCATATTGATAATGTAATTTGTCTCTTGCTTGTGTCTGTTAAGTTTTACAATACCTTTTTGTAGAGATATCCTTCTTTATCTATCGGTGAGGTGCAGGATAGGTAATGGGTTAAAATCTTCTCATGGATCTTCATTACAACGTTCTCCAACAAAGAGAGGATCCTTTAGAGGATGAAAGGCATCCTTGATAATATCAATCCAGCACCAGTAGTACAAACACATAACCTTTGAGCCTTGTTTGTCTGTCATAATACCTCCTTTCTTTTTCACCAGTAAAGAAACATTGCCAGTAACCAGTTGCCATCATCCTGTATTCAACTAGTCCATTCTTTATGACAATGATCTTAAATCTACACACAATTTCCACCTCTATCTCTTGCCAGTCTAGCGGAGGAGTAATGTGTCATCCAAGCTTACCTCTCAGGGTCACTCTCTATCCATCCAATTGTATATGTTTTTTAGATTTTCTGCCATAAACCTTCACTTGTTCCTCTCAGTCTAATTCCCACAGTAGTTTGTGTTCACTGCAACACATCTAGAATAAGACATTGTTTAAATATAAAGTTTCAGGTTACGAACACAGGTCCTCCCATGGGGACTAGAGGACAAGTGTTGAAATATAAATAACTCAACCCACTTCCTGAAACAAAACCCTGACACACAATATTCTCTTTCCCTCTACGCTTAAGTCCACACCTACTACCCAGATAGTATACATTGAGAGGGTGTTCTTCCTCACTTCCCTGTTCTGTGTAAAATGTTAAGTTAATTTCCTCAGTGATGCTTTAGAAAAAAGTCTTACTATATCAAATTGTATTAAATGTGTTCTTGAAGTTGATTAAATGTTCCTTACTTCCTCTGGTGATCGATTCATAACCAAGAATGAATCCTCTCATTAAGGCCTAGTTGGACCCTATAGCACCACTACATTAACATGAGTGGTTATGAGGGCCAGAGCCACATAAACAGAGCTTTATCATTGCAGTTTTTAACCTATTTAAATTAAGCATTTTTATGAACAATAAAAACAAAAAAGGACTAGAGAACAATTAGTTATTTGACCTCGACCAAGGGAAAACTTGTGCTGGCACTGAAATCATAGAAGCCCAAAGATTATAAAAATACTATGATGCTTACCTAAACATAGTAACAACACAAGGCTCATAAGAAAAGGAGGAGTGTCATTGGCCTTCAATAAGTTGGTGTCTAGATGCAAATACACCCCCAAACACCTATGAAATGGCCTAACATGGAGATAGATACGTTACAAAACATTTAAACAATTCGAAATTAACAAACTCTGAATTAAACCCCGTTCTGGTGCTGAACGTTTTGAATTGTTTAGAGAACTTTTTTTGAGACCGTGACACCTCTTGAACATGCCGCAGAACTGTACGCATCAGGTTCGACATCACTTCCTGTTTAGTTGAATGGCGCTTGCAGACTTTTCGTATCGATAGCTAGTAGCTAGCGAGGTAGTTTTTGTTTTCCTTAGCTATCTGCATTTAAATACATGTTGTATTTTTGGCATTTTTAATTATCCTTATCCATTCTCAAATACATGCAAGGTGTTGTGAAGCTAGCTAACTTACGCCCCTTTAACGTTACTTACTAACTCTGCATGTGTCGTTGTTTTCTTGGTACCTGCTAGTACTGTAACGTTAGTCAGCTAGCAAAACAAAACAAATTTACCTAGCTATAGCTGTAGTAGTCACACTATTGTGGAGATAATCGTATCACGTAAGTTAACGTCACGTGGAATAGTGTATTCGCTTAAATATTGATAACATACTTATTCAAAAGCTTCAATAAATGGTTAGCTAACTAACATTAGTTAACGTTAGTTAGCGCAGTAGTTAGCTAAGACGATTGCTTCCGTTTGATTCATTATAGTACAGTAATATATAGACATGTATACTACAAACATGTACATTTAGATTTGTTTTATCTTCTGTCATCAACAGAATGTCAAAAAGAAAAGTCACGTTTGGGGACGGCGATGGTGGAGAGTTGTTGGATGAGGACGTTCCAAAGAAAAAGGTGCTGCCACAAACACTTGTTCTCAGATCAGTTCAGTGTTACATTATTTTTTTAACAGCATAGAGTGGGACATAATAATCTGACCAACACAAATATGCTTTTTGATGTAATAATCTTTGTTACTTGTGTTAGCTAGAGGCATTTGTTTGTGGGTTTTCTATACTGACCAGTTTGCTTTGCTATCTCACCTGGGATCTCACCAGTTATGTGAGGATGTGGTTGGGCCGGGCTCCAGGTTCAAGGGGAAACATTCTCTGGACAGTGACGAGGAGGACGAGGAAGAAGATGGAGATAAGAGCAGCAAATACAACATATTGGCCAGTGACGATGTGGAAGGTTTGTCTTACCCATTTGATTGTCTTCATAACTGAGACCTGGCACTCCAGTCATTTAAAGGTAGACTCTGATAAATGGCATTGCCACAAGCAGCACTGCAGATATTGGGATGAGTAAGACGCAAGACTTCCCTCACACAGTCACACACCGTATCTACACATGTGCATGGGTTCGCCTTACCCATTGCAACGTGTTAGCCACAGGACCAAATCAGCAGAGAAGTTGAGCATTGCACTTCAACACACTCTCAGCTGTTAGGCAAATTGATCCACTATGCTGTTTAGTTTTTGCATCTGTCATATTGCTGAGTCTACCTGTTAATGTCTAAAAGTGCATGTTTTGTTTTAGGTCAGGAGGGGGCAACAATTGACTGTGACGAGGGAGTTCCCATCACACCCTTTAACCTGGATGAGGAGATGCAAGAAGGGCACTTTGACTCTGAAGGAAACTACTACGTCAAAAAGGATGAAGAGATCAGGGACAACTGGCTTGACAACATTGACTGGGTAACTGTGTCTTTAGTTATTTGATTAGTTGTTCACTGCAGAAATGTCACACACATTGAAGTAATGTATTTGTCTCGCTCTTTAGGTGAAAATAAGAGAGCAACCTACTAAACGAAAGAAGAAAGGTCTGGCAGCCAAGAGGAGGAGGAGAGTGGGGGATGAAGATGAGGCAGAAGAAGAGAAACAGCGAGAGGAGAAGCAGGCAGACAGTGACGAAGAGGAAGACATGGAAGAAGAAAAGGAGCCAGTTGAGGACCCCCTGGCATCCTTCAGCCAGCATCAGCTCACAGAGGCTGTGTTGGAGCTGCTATTACCTGGGGAGACTGTTGCCACAGGGCTTCGCCGGCTTGGAGGCCTAGGTGGGCGTAAGAAGGGAAAGCAGAGGGGAGAGAATGGGAAAGCAGAAGAAACAAATAGGGATACAGAAAAACTGGACAGGCTCACGGCACTGGCAGACAGACTGGTTGGGAGTGGAGTGTTTGAAATATACCAGCAGACGTATGAAAAACTGGCCTACACACTGAAAGGGAAGAGCCAGCAGCAATCAGTGGGGAGGAGTTTAAATGGAGGGAGGAAGAAGATGAGCTTGACATGTTTGCAGACAAAATTGACGAGAAGCACAGTGTCAAAGCTCCGGACAAAGAGGATCAGGATGATGAGACAGGTTAGTGAGAGTAAATTGGTTTGCGGTCAGCTGGTTCCAAACCATTTACACTACTATTACAGGTGCTATTTTTGTTGACTTTTGAGATGTGTGTAAACATATTTTGTTTGTCTTAAGTGAGTGATGAGGTGATGTGGGAGTATAAATGGGACACAGAGGAGAATTCTGAACTCTACGGCCCCTTCAGCAGTCAGCAGATGCAGGTTTGAATTATCTCTATTTTCTATTACAGTATAATGGACAATAAATTAAGGGCAGTAGTATCTGTACTTCTGCTCTATTAACTGTCCTATGGGTAGGAACATCAACAGTACCTGCCATTCTGCTACTGGTCTGTTTTCCTGGTGGTCACACAGTTTATTTTCCTTCTTTCCTTATGATCCTGTACCTGGTTATACTGGATTAGGCCAGGCCGGTTCTGCCCAGTAAATCCCTATTTTCTGTCTCTTTCAGGGCTGGGTGGATGAGGGCTATTTCAAAGATGGTGTTTACTGCAGGAGGATTGAACAGGGAAGCGCTCAGTTCTACAATTCCAAGAGACTAGACTTTGATCTTTACACATGACCATTATCAGTTCTTGACTAATAATTTGATGTATTATGTTGTTTCATGTGGACCCCAGGAAGAGTAGCTGATGTGTTTGCAGTGGCTAATGGGGATCCTAATAAATACCAATGATAGTCTCTCGCTCACACACACACACACACATCCAAATTCTCTGTTATCTGATCTCTTATTGTATGTAGCCTTACTGTTTTAAAATAAACAAATTGGTATTTTATATGGTCTATTTCTGTCTGCTGCTAAGCCTACAAGCAAGGTCTTGAAACATTGCTAAATCATTTTACTAAATATTTTTGGGGTTTCTATATAGTGTTACATTGGTTTTAAGAGCAGTTAGACAAATTTGCTAAAATAACATTTTGTATTAAACTGGCTTCTGAACCAGCTACTTTCCGTCTTTCTGATTGGTTCTAATATACATCACTCGAGGACAAAGACTGCTTTCTGACTTCTGTTGGCCGTCCTTACCTAACAAGATCCTTTCACTAGAATGCAGTTGGTTGAGAGACGTTTATAGCTTTCCTTCATTGGTTAGATTTTTTGGAGGGATTTCTTCCATGTGAAAGCTTCCCTCTGATTGGTTTCTTGGTCGGCGTGCCAGTGGAACTTTTGATCATGAATCGACATTTGTGAAATGGTTAAACTTGGGCGCCGTCCTGCGTCGTGTTTACGTTAAAGATGTCCACACAATTATATTATAACAAAATGTCATATTTTTCTTAGCAAATAATTGGGGCGGTGCGGTAAGTTTACTATTTTAAGTTGGCTTCATAAAATATGCATATTTTTAATGTTTATGACTATAACGTTATCTCAGCAGTGCATTGGCTGGCTGCGAACGTTAGCATATATGCTAACGTTAGCTAGCTACTAATACTCACCCTACCGTCATTTTACGTTATCTTCCTTGAAATGATTGAATTTCCCGACTTTACCAAGCTAACTTAGCTAGCTGACGACCACATAGACCGTAGCTGGCTATTGCATTGAAGTTCACGATATGCACAACACAGATCTACTGCTAGTTAACGAATAACGAGCTCTTGTAGAAGTGGCCTCCACCGGTATACCATCCCCATGACAACACAAATAATGTGCTTTGTTCAAAAGAGTGCACGAAAATGATATATTGTCAATAGGAGGCAAAAATTATGCATTTGATCAAATACTTGTAGCTATTAGTGGCTTATTCGCGTATTTGTTAGCTGACAAGGTAAAACTAATCAAATCACGTTTTATTGTTCATTCTGGAAAGGTTAAACTAGAAGGTGATCTATATATGTGTTGTTAGATGGATGAAAATAAAACCACAAGCTAGCTAACATTTTCCATTTGTGTACATTTTGCACAAATGTTTACTGCAATTGATTAACATATACCATAACCAAGCAAGCCAGTTCCTACCTAATTTTGGAAATGAGATAAAAGCATGTTTATTTATGTTGTCTTTCCAGAGAAAGACAGATAGGGGGAGAGTGAGGATGTTGATCTAGTTCCCTGACTTGCTCCCCTAAATAGTCTGTCCAATGGAGGGAGATGCCAAGGTTCCCCCAACCCCTTTCTGTAATCCCCCTCACAGCGAACCTCCACCCCACCTTCTCCCTCTTTCCTCCATCACCCCCAGGTATAGTTCCCCTGCCACCTTTTGCTTTCCTCTTCCCCTATTGTATTTATATTCTTGCTTGTTTGAAACCCATGTTTTTAACTACCATCGCAATTACTGGGAGCTACTGGTGAAGAGTCCAAACCATAACTGTTCATCTCCCACAGCTGTGAAGATGGAAAAAAGCCTGGTGACAGGAGGAGCAGTGGGCGCATTCAGAAGACACCGAAGAAGCAGGAGCCCAAAGACACAGTGGCGGAGTCCAGACAAAATACATCCCCTGCCAAGAGGGAGAACAGTGTGGTAGTTTCATGTTTAAGTTTAATGGTTTCTTAGATATTATAGGCTACTTAAAAGGGTCTTGTTTGGTAATCAGTTCACTCCTTTCTGATCCTTAGATGCAAGTGTCTCAGTCCCTGTCAGTAAAGCTAATGAGAGTTGATCCCCCTGCAAACAACTGCTAAAAAAGGTATGCAATAAATGTCTATTTGTGCATGGGCCACTTTCTACTGTATCCACTCTAGATAATCTGTCTGTACATCAGTGGTGGTCGGGCTGGTTAAGATTAGGGTGGACAATTTTTTAAATTACATTTTTATGAGCATGGCCTTATTTCTATGACAACATATTGGATCACTCATTCATATTCCATTTAGCCAGCTCAATGTAACATTGATAGGTTTAGGCTATTACATGATACTACCACATGATTTTCCCTATACCCATCATGAGGTTGATACAACGTAGCCTACGAATTAAAGTTTATAATGTTGAGGCGTGCACAGGCTGTGCAACAAATTGGAGTTATCAAGGTGACAGACAGTAACACATTAAATACCTCCTTGCACACTTGCCTGCATCTAGCTGATCTTGGTGTAATCATTAGTCCAAACAATTGCAAACAAGAGTTTCAATTGGACAAATTCAGGTAGGTTTATACCTTTTTCGCTCCATTTGCTTCCGTTTAACAAAAGTTTCTCAACAGAGTCGGCAGAATTAATACACCCAGTATCACCCGCACAAACGGTTCACTTTCATAGCAGCCACATACAAACAGCATCATCAATTTGCTCTATGTATAATTCCTTCTCCTTCCATCTACGCACTCTCCTCTCACCTTTTCCCTTTGCTTGTGGTCTACTTTGGAATGTAGCCTAATGGAAGAATGTCGCAAATACGCTTGCCCAGGTGATCAAGATGAAATAACAATAGCCTACGATTGGACCGGCTATAATATTAGTTTTTTAAAGCTAGTGGGATCAGTCCAGAGGGTTCAGATCTATGCGGTGGTATAAACAGAGGAAGAGTCAGGTTTTTAAGTTTCAAAAATAACTGATGTATTTAATGTTCACAGAATGGCACTCAGCCGGTTCAAGAAAGGAAACAAAATCCTAGCTTGGTTCAGAGCACTTTACTTGCACACCAATGAGCCTTTTGATAATCAACAAATTAAATAGTCTCTTTTGTGGCTTAGCTTGACATTGGCTCGCGATTATGGGAATCACTTACTCACGTTCTTTATCTTTTAATCTGTTCTTTGTCTTTCGATGTCCTCTTCTGTCCATTTCTGGTTTCTTCGGTCCATATTTCTCCTTATTTCTTTGTCCGTTCCTTCCTCTCCTCCCGCGTTTCCCACTGTTCTCTTTTTTTCCCCTGTGCGTAATTGTCCCTGTGCCTTCACCTGCGCCGGTAATAATCATGTGACGTCGGCAGGGATTCCCTGAGTGCCCCCGCCCCTCTGACTCCCATTTACCCCCACACCTCCGGATGGTTCACAGCAGGCTAATATAACTGATATCTGTGTTTTTCTTTATGTACATGAGAAACATAGCCCTACCAATTTGTAAATCATTTTGCAACCCCCCTTCCTGAGAGAGAAAATAGACGATATGATCGTATATCAACAACGTTTGGACAGGACCATGTGTTATTCCAGACATGGCCCAACCCTAGTGCACTGTGTTTTGGTAGTACAGTGCCCTACACAATGCTGTGGTGTAAACGGTAGAAAGATGTAAATTAATCCTCTTACACGGTCTGCTGCATCTTAGAGATGCACAGCCAGGAGCAATAATTAGTGTCTGCAAACATGACTGACCTAACTAGCCAGACATCATCAGTGATGTTTACATTGACAATCAGTTTTATTGCAGATTGATGCTGTCTCTATAAAAGCCATTTTGCAACCAAACAACAAACATAAAATCTTTAATAACCTATTTATTTTTCATGGTCACTATGCGTGATTAAAGCAGAGGCAATTATTGGCAAAGTGATTACACTATATGGATATGTTTATGATGTAAATATTTACTTATTTTGCAGAGCGGTTTGGATCTCAATGTTGCATCAGAATGTCAAATGTCTAAGTGAGTATGATGACTTACATAGAAGTTCAATGTTTTTTTGTGTGCATATGACTTTATTTGTTCAAATGTCTAGAAACCAAGTGTTTTACCATGGGTGGAGAAATTGATTGAGTCAGTGGCTGTTTCCATTAACCTATCAAGTGATTTTTGTCAACATTTAGCAAGTTTGCATAGAAAATAGATGCAACATTTGCCTGCTACGGTGTGTTTCCAATTAACTATCTTGTGTCGATTTAAAAACAGCTGGACGTAATGCCTTCACACCTAAACCTATAAAATAAGTGGTTGAAGTCTTTCCATTAACCATTTGGCAAATTGTGCATTAATAAATTGGTTACTGCCTGTATGCCCTCCAACCCATCTGTTTCATGTTTTGTTTGGCCTTCAAAAGCCAGCATGTATAGAATTCAATAATTGACTATTTGCCACATTCTTATACAGTGTTTCCCAAAATAGGGGTCACGACCCCATGTGGGGTCACCTGATTTGAAAATGGGATAAAAATAAATAAAATTGCTCTTGGTTCATAGAATTGAGAATCAGTAACCTCCGATAGCTGCTAGATGCAGCTGTAATAAACAGTGGTTTCTGTATTATTATTATTTTTTACAAATATTTGAAGTCTTTTGAACTGTTTAAGCAACAAAATAGTAAGACCCCATCACTGAAAGATGCAACTTTGTTTCCCTCTACAATGCCCACAAGCCGCGCAGGACTCATTAGAACAGAGTGGACAAGACCAGGCACTAAATAAGACTGGGAGGAAAAGAACAAAACCAATGATAGTATTTTCTACAGAAAAGATCATACAAAATGATTGCCGATCTTTTGAACTTCCCAAACCTTTCTGGTGCATTTCAGTCACTTCAAACCATACTTCCGTCAGATTTGAAATATTATCAAAAGCACTGTCGGACAGATTTGTAATAGACTGTCATAGTCCCAATGAAAAAAGTGACCTTTGGCCGTTGATTCTATCAGTTTATTTACATGGTGGGGTCCCTCCCCCCAAAAGTTATGGAACCTCTCATATAATTCTCATGTGCCACTGTGAAACCTGCACTCCTGTAGATCTGAAATAATTGAATGGTGAAACTTGCATCCAGCCAATCAGAAAAGCAAGGCAAAGCAATTCAGGCTTTCTTGAAAGTCAAGACCAATCTTATCCTGCAAAGAAACATTATTTTCATAGTTGAATAATACATTTAGAAAACAGTAGGCATTTAGAATTAAATGTTGAGAAGAGCTTTATAGTTTGGTGATGACATCACGTGTCCCCGCGCACCTTAAGTTATTCAAAGTAATTTATTCATTAAAAATTATTTCCATGATTTGTTGCATTAATAAATAGATTAATAAAAATAAAATCCTCCCCCTGTCGAATGGATACAAATGTTGTCGATCTTTAGAAACGTTCTCCTATAGCTTCTGTTTTTTTGTTAATATTTTCTTTTGCGGCATTGCTTTTGTCAAATAAACCTGGGTCAATGGAAACCTGCCTAGTGAGATCAGTGATCATGGATGGTGTTGCTCAGTTGACCAGGTTGATCTCTTTTGGGATGAAAAAGGATGGAGGAAAAATAGATGAAGTGAAATGGATGGAGTTAACATTTCAGATTAGTGGAAGGCTTGTCTGATTACGTTCAACCTCTTCATATTCCCAACTGTAGTTTAAGGTAGGGGTACTAGTCAGGGAATTCTTTGGTTAAGATTCATTCATAAGTATTCATAAAAACAAGCTGGTAGTGCCTTAGTTTGTATGAATAATACCATTCCACCAATTGTAGTTTGTTAAACATACCTGTATTTTGTACAATAGTGTTGTTTTTTTCTCTGTTCATGTGTTCTTTTTGTTTTTTCCATTGTAGGAACAAAGACACAAAAGGCTCAAATAACAAAGCGATTCCATCCTCTTCAACATTAACTTTAGATGTAAATACTACTGGCAAGACTGAACATGATTTCAACCAATCAGGCATGGAGGCGGATGAAGAGGTTGGCTGTGGAAAGTCCCCTGGAAGCCCGAGCTCTGTCAAGCGATGGGTGATTGGCCCATTGTTTCAGTCATTTAAATCCAAGATGGCCAGTTTCACACAGATTGTCATGAGTCCCGTCCGACTTTTCAAACCCAATAGCTCCCCACCTGAACCAGATGTAGACGTCTCCTCTGCCTCTCATAGTTCTCACCAACAAGGACCTGGGTATGAGCTAACCTCTGACACAGTGCAACACTTTGAAGCTGGAAGAGGAGGAAATGACCCTGCCTCTCGTAAACACTTAAAGTTCAGCATGGATCTAAAAACCCACGGCACTCCAGAAGAGGATGAGTTTTCTCTTGAGGGGAAACAGAATATGATGCCACCTGGAGATGCGCAAAGGGACACCTGTATGTCAAACAGCTCAGAAAAGGAGACCAATAATAATGATTCATTACCTTGTATGCAGCGTAGTCCTCTACTCAGAAGCAGTATCAAGTGTGGTTCTGAATCAACGGAGTCCCAGTTCAACTCATGCTCTTCCATGTCCTTTCAACCCCCTGACCCCTCAAGTTCCTCATGTGGGTCCAAACTGTCTTTCATTGTTCAAATGGAGGAGCAGGTGGATTTGACAGGAGCTCACCGGAGACCATTGCGCCGAAAATGTGTTTTTCTAAATGAAGCTGCATCACAGAGCAGTCCCTCTGCTGCAATTAACGCATCTGAAGCAGACCGCATCGCTAGTTTGCCAGCTGAAGTAGGAATCTGTGAGCCCAAGGCTAAACGGCTTGCCACAAAATCGTATGTAGAGTACAAAATCTGGGACTGTATTGATAGTGAAACATCTAGCCCATTTTCCTCTATCTACAATACCACTTCTGAGAGTTTATGCCAGGCAGATGACAGCATAAAACTGTTGGTCTGCCTCAAGACCGAAAAACATGTTGGTGTGTGGTTCCCAGTCACATATGATTATCCAGAAAAGCCCCAGAAAACCTGTAAACACAACACTGAACAACTGTTCCTCAGTCAGTCAGTGTCTTCAAAAGCAGACAGATGAGTGTGAAGGAAAGCAAGGCTATATGGCAGGCTCAGCAAAGGAAGTTAAGAGGAGATGCAGAGCAACTCCTTTTACAGCGATCAATAGAGATGCAGAGAAAAAGCAAAGCGTGAAACTGATGAAAAGAGAGCGATGTGAAGAGGTCACAGAAGAAGACACGGTAGATGTTGCGTTAGAAAGTTACACATTAACATCAGTAGAGCACGCAAGTGATGTAGAACTTGTCCAGCCGGGGTTGGATCAAAACCGTGTGCAACTTCTAAATCTCAGTCTCTTAAAAGTAGGGTGCTGCTTCGGGTTAGCCAGAGTTCTACCGTATACATTGAAACCACTCAAAAACCCTCTGAAACACATGTACCTCTGATGGAGATGATGAAGGACAAAGGTAGAGGTCGAAGTGGGCGTATTAAGAAAAATACGTCTCTCACAGTAATGGCCACTTCAAGTAATGGGAGTGTGCTAGAGCACAGTAATGACAGTTTGTGTGACAACAGCATAGCAGCCAGCAATAGTAGGGATATGACCAGTGCCTTGAGTTATGGTGACACTGACTCTAGTTCAGCATGTAATATGGAAATGGTAACTACCATGACAACTGCTTTGATGAAAGAAAATCATGAACTGCCTGTCTCTGATCAGCACTTGGATATCAAGGGGAAGTGGCCTCAAACGGCATCCAAAATCAGCAAAAATACATCTGTAAGAAGAGGAAGATTTCCCCAGTGGTTGAAGTGGAGTCATCTCAAAATCAACAAAAGTGTCTGAAGTTGAATGAGATCACTTCAGAAGAGAGTCATCCACTAAAACCACCGAAACAAAATAAATCCAGGAGGTCTCATAATTCACGCTCAACCCAACAGCTTGGAACATCTTCAGGGCTGACTGGTGTTGGTGCCGATCACTTGCACTCTTTGAAGCCCAGCAAAGATGACAATGTCCATGTAGCTTCTAGATCTTCAGATGTTACACAACAGACATTACAGACTACCGCAGTGGTGGCTTTCCACAAAGATGCAGGTTGGGGAGCAGAAATGAGTGGGTCTGACTCTAGCAAGAGCCCAAAGAAGAGTCGGAATGGATCTAATAAAATGTCTGTCAGTGATGCGTTACTGGTGGATAAGAGGTTTGTGGAACCCCTTGGTGGACGTAAGAGAGTCAGGGGAGGTCCGTCCACAGAGGACAATGCCGAGACAACTCAGTCCCTGCAACTTAATCATATAACAGTTGAAGAAAAAAAGAGAACTGTGCCTTGGCCTGTGCGAACTTATCCCAAATGTTCAATCAAGCTGAACAAAAATATAGTGAAACATTCTATGACTTTGCAAGGAAATTATGTGGCAATGGACTCTGATGTAGAAGTGTTTTCCACTGCCTCTGAACCAACTAACCTTGGCCAGAACAAGACTATTGACCAGGTGATGGAGGAGGAGCAGGGGAAGGAGGATGAGTGTTCTGAACTGCCTGTACCCTCTGAGACGAGGCTCAGGGGGAGGGGGCAAAAAAAGAAGCCAAAGAAAGCAGCGACTCAATGTAGAAAGCACAGGCCTGTGACAAGGAAGAGGGGGCAGGAAGAAGAGGAGGAGAGAAATACCGCGATTGGTGAGCAGATGGACTTTTCATCAGATAACAACACCACCCTTAAGAAGCGTCTGTTGCGCAGCTACTCCTGCCCAGAGATCCCTGCTCTCCTCCACCATGACAGCAACTGGACCACCTCTCTGCATGGCAGGATCCTCTCCGTACCCCGACTCCACCCCGCCCTCTTTCCTCCTGTCCCCACTCCTCCCGCACCGTCCAGGCGTCCACGCCGTCATACTGTCTCTAGTGTGGAAATTGAGCGGGAGATAGCTCCGTTATGCCTGCGTAAAGAGGTGTTTCCCTCAAAAAGGACCTATTCATTGGGAAACCCGTCCTACCACCTGTTACCCAGTGTGCCACCCTCCACTTTCATCTCTGTCTGGGCCTCCTGCTTCCTGTCAAGCCCCCTGGCCTTCCTCTCCAGGAAATTGCGAAAAGGAAGTCTAGCTGCCACTAGTAGTGCTTGCAGTCATGATACCTCCCCTTCCCCCTCCAGTGTTTCCTCTTCCATTTCACCATCCTGCTCTTCTGTATGTCACCTGTTCTCCAGTTCCGACCCCTGTGACCTGACATCAGACATATCCTCTGCTTCAGTCTCCTCCCTTTGCAGGTAAAACACCACTTTGTCCTTTGTTCAAAAATACATATTTTCCTTTTTGATTACAGTAGTTAAAAATGATTAATCCCACCATGTTTCCAGTGCATTGTCAAAGATTCCCTTGGAGAATGAGACAAGCCAGCAGCATGAGGAGGATGGGGAGAATGTGGAGAAGGAGGACAAAAACCGTTTCAGGAATGAGTTCGAAGCCATGGGGATGAGAGAGGAAAAAGCATTGTCAGATTCTGAAATTAAGGTACACTGACCACGTAATATTTAATGTGAACTATGTCATTTACATATGACATGCATTATGTGATTAGTTACAAAGATGAGTAGATAAGTGAGTCTGGCTTTAACCCACCTTCACCACGGTAACACTGTGGTGGTGTTTGCACAGTTGGAAACCGGAAAACATGAGGAACGAAGGAAAGTGTCATCCATTCGAATTCGCAAAGCCTTACCCAAACCCCTCCACAACCTCACACCCATGGGCCTGCCCAAGCCTATCAGGTATGTGTATTTGAAGTGTGTGATGGTGTGCCTGTGTGTATATGGTAAACTTCCTACCTGTATTCGTAAAATGTTATGACATGGATGACTAAAACCCCAACTAATCTGTTGTGTTCCAACAGGGTGAAGAAGAAGGAGTTCAGTTTGGAGGAAATCTACACTAATAAAAACTTCACCAAAGCCCCCTGAAAGGTTACTGTTCACTCATGCATCTTATTGTTCATCCTACAGTACAGGTAATCATCATTGTAATGACTGACTGTAACTTTCCTTTCATTAACAACTTCCTTGCTCTGTGTTTGTTTTTATTCGTCCCAGACGGCTGGAGACCATATTTGAGGTGCCACTCAGTCGACGCGATGGATCTCATTCCCTCCTTGGTCAGAAGCGCATGAAGCGTTTTGTGGAGTTCCCAGAGGTTGGTGTGGCCAGAAAGCCAAGGAAGCCACTTGTTGGTGCTGGGGCAGGGGGTGGTTTACCCAGGAAAGCTGTGGTTGGCTCTCCTTTTGGAAGGCCCAAGCGTGGGGTTGCCTCTCTTCTAAAGATCACCCCACCCTCAATCTGCAGGAGCTTGATTCACTTCTTTGCTCCAAGCTTGACCAGCTGGATTCCTGGTTAGCTTTTGACCAGAATATCTGTTGACAAATGCCAATCAAAGGGGTAGACAATAGCACATTTACATTTTGAAAATATTGTTATTACAAATTGCCCAGCCCCGTTGCCTCCCATCCAACATCAAGCTCGTCCTCATCTTCTGTAATTGTTTACAATGTTTTTATTTTGTGGGGGTGTATTATTTACCTTCCATTGAGTCATTTAAAATGATAATTGAAGAATTTTTGTATTTTCATTGTGTACTATTTGTAGATAACGATATGGAATATACTGTTATTGTAATATTTGATTATCTATGGATGTAAATGCATTTTATATCATTGGTTTAGGTCAGTGAGTGCATAAGTGTTTGTATTTAAAACTGCTACTATTTCTGCACTCAGTTTTGTTGATAATCTGCATTCTTAATATGCCAATGCCTCAGCCTTTTAATCATTATTAAACATTTCTGCTTTATTAATTTGCTACTGAATCCTAAATTTGGAAGCTCACATGCAACTCAAATCTTTATGGATATTATCCATTGACATCAATGTATATTTACACAGCAGTTATTGAATACACATACTTCTCAAGTAAGGATTCTTACTAGCCAAACAATTTCCAGATGATAATTCCCAATTGAGCTGTAGGTGCAAACCTGTTATTGGCAACTAGCATCAAATGGCAGCTACTTTCAAGATATATTGAATGTTGAGAATTCTGTTTTTGGCCAAATTACAGCTGTAAGAAAATGTTTCTGGTTCTGACAATCACAGACTTCATATTTTCTTTTAGAACCGTCCTTTATTTGTTGCCTGACTATTCCTGCCAATTCTTGCCTTGTATACACATTACATTGCATTGTTTTCTTCACCTCTGGATCATAACTATAGCAAATAAAATGTATATTGTCCATTTTATACATTTTTGTAAAAATAATCTATGTTGAATTGTTACTTGTGTAAAATTGAATGTAAATGTCATGACACTCCAATGAGTATTTCTATGGAAACATTAGCATGAATATTTTCATCAATGCAGTTAGTTTAATGTTTTGTATCATTGTGGATTGTAATATTTGTTTTGAATAGCAATATTTAATTGAAAATTGCTAGTCTATACAAATTACTTTTCTATTACATCACATTTTTTGTAATTATATTTCTGAAAATATTTATCTTTACTGTGTGGTTTGTATTGAATAAATGTATTTGTATGCATTTTTTTGTTACAGCTGGAGAGTGACTTTATATTAAGTAAAAGGTATTTGTAGCTATATTAACTTAATGTAAATGAGGCAAATAGCCTGAAAAGGAATTTAATTCAGATCAAATTGATGTAAATGTATTTTCATTTAATTACAAAATCCTTTAAAACATGCAATGTATAAATATAAAATACAAAAAGGCAATGACATGAATATAGTAAATGTAGAAATGATAATGTAAACAAAATGAAGTATTGTACATTTTTGGTATTTAAAACCAAAGGCAGTTTTCACTATTACTGTAAATCAGAAACACTGCCCTGATTTAATTATACCTAGTTCACAATCTGTCCTTTATAATTAGACATTTATCATTTATTTCACATATACAAATGATTTATTTCACTGATAAAAATATAACATTGTTAAAAAATAAAGTTTGTGTTGCATATCATAAATGGTAAAAGTGAAATGTCAAGGTTGAGACAGATAGTGGACATGGGAGTGTTTTGGAGTCAGGCCCCTGTATAGTGCCTCAGTTTGTTTTGAATTTATACAGGATTTTTAAAATCTCTGCTGTTTTATACAAAATACAGTCTTGGACTCATGTATGTCAGCAAATAAACTGTGTCCATTAAATGCTATCTCAAAAACAATTGGTTATTTTGTGTCCCCTTGCTCATCTCTCGTCTCTGAACCAACCTCTTATTCAGGAAGAAGGTAGTTTGACTACAGTCCTTACTCTAAGTGCTAAAAGTCTGGTTGGGCTACTGATAAATGTCAAAATATCTTAATATTTATAATGTATTTATAGCTGTGGCATCACTTGAATGTTAACTATAAACCAGTCTTCCAGTGATAAATTCCAGATTGACACAAAAGAAAGTTAAAGGTGCCTTTGTAAATCCTTATCGGCAAGACAGCCTTATCAGAATGATACTCAGGGAGGCTGTATACAGTGGAGTCTCCCTGAGTCACCGGAGGTGCTTTTCCATCTGTTCCCACCTCACAGTGTCACAGCAGTCCAAGATCAATACTAAAGAAGTTGGACCGCTGTCCTGTAGCCATCCTTATGGTACAGTACATCCACCTTGGTGGTTCCTGGGAATTGGTCAGTCTATCAGAGTGAGTATGTATGACACCAGTACCAATAGTAGTGGGCTGAGTACCAGAATCGCCACCCACACCACAATAGAAATGATCCCAAACGTTTTTGCCCGTTGGGAGTATTGTTTAGCCTTCTCTGGAGTCGTCTTCCTTGCCTCTCGAGCCTGTCATAGGGATAGAAGAGTACATTATATTTTGATATGACTCATATCTAAGATATAGACTCTAAGTGTAGATGTGCACATTTTGAGAACCGAGATGGTCCCTAAAGGGGCAACACCTTTGATTACATTACAGAATGTTTACAAAAACAGGTTTTAAAAAAATAAGCTTGAAATTACCTTGACTGAGTTGACCAAAGCTAAAATGCCAATGCAGGAGAGTCCACAGATGATGCTGCTAATGGCCAGTCTCCTATAGTCCCTGTCCTTGGCACAGGAGGGAACAGTATGGTCACGACCACAGCAGGTGATCACTTGAAGGCAGGTGGTGTCATTTTGGGCATCTGTTGTTTCACCTGTACCTGGGACAGCAGTCAGTGGAATGTTCTCCATTGTTGCTGATTGGGCAGACATTTCTGAGGAGAAAATAGATGCAGCAGAGTTCAGAGGATAGATCAAATGCAGAACAAGGAAATATAATTATTCAAGTCTGATAGTACTGTATTATTTGCAGTTGTGACATAAAGGATAAAGGATATAGGATATTAGTTTACTGAAACTAAATGAGTTTGTTTGTAATGTCTTTCACTGACATGCCAACAAAAATGGTTTGAGATGCTCATTCTCTGCCAGGGTACTTTCTACAGACAAAACACTGTTATGCCCCATGGGATGAGGTATGCATTGATATCAATCAAACAGGAGCCTGAATAACTGGAATGATTACACTGTGCAGTGTGCAAGTGAATATATGCCAGAGTTAAATCATTAGCCATGGAGAAAGAAAACAGCAAGAGGGAAATGTTATGATTGTATGTCCACTGAGTATACCAAACATTACAAACACCTTCCTTATATTGAGTTGCACCCCAACAAGTTGGCTGGATGTCCTTTGGATGGTGGACCATTCTTGATACACACGGGAAACTGTTGAGCGTGAAAAACCCAGCAGCGTAGCAGTTCTTGACACAAACCTACTGCCATACCCCGTTCAAAGGCACTTCAATATTTTGTCTTGCCTATTCACCCTCTGAATAGCACACACCCAATCCATGTCTCAATTGTCTCAAGGCTTCTTCTTTTTTTTACCATGTCCTCCCCTTCATCCATCTACACTGATTGAAGTGACATCAATAAAGGATCACCTGCATTCACCTGTTCAGACTGTCATGGAAAGAGCAGCTGTTCTTAATGTTTTTATACTCAGTGTATATCACATTTAAGTGTGTTAGATGTCATTAGATACCATCAACATTATCTTACTGCTGTAATGTTAACATGAGAAACCTTTTCCTGTCCCAGTTTCAGTCTTGACCTGGTGAATTCCAGTAACTTGATATGTATTCTTACGGCAAAGATCATATCAATGAATGAAGAATAGTTACATTGTAATCGTCTCTCCCTTCAGCCTTTGACAACAGAACATTATCGGGGCTTTTCTTGAGCCCTCCTCATCAACTGATCATAAAGGAGAAGTATTTTAGGGAAATAACTTGGAGTGCCTGTAAAGTCCTGATTACTCAAAGCAATGAATGAGCGATGCTAAGCTCTTTTCCCATATGGTCTCATACACTCATTCTCAAAGGGAATCACATACGGAACAACATAACAGCATTTTTGTGGATTAACAAAGCAAACAGTATCTGAAATGAAACAATAGTATATGACACACCATAAAAATAGCACAGATAATAATTGGCTTACTAGTCCAGGCTTGATCTTGATTGGGAAAGTACAGCTCTGTATGCCTCTGTCTACTCTCCAGTCAAACTGAAATCCTCACTTATGATGGCTGACAGAGCTGTGAAGAAGAAAGCTGATCTTTTCTTTGATTTATTTTCCTTCCTGGATTTAGTTAATGATCACAGCTGCTAGTTGGTTGTGGCTTCAGGTTCGTGAAGACTTGATTTAACATATCCAAATGTTATCCAGATATTTCTTGTTTATAATATTTTCTTGAGCAATCTGTCTGTCTTTCTTTTGCAGTCTCAGTTTTGGTTGTGGTCACCATGAAAGTTAGTGGTGTCTGAAAAAGGAGAAGGCTGGGAGTGGATTTAACTCTTTCTTGTGTGAAACCTCCACGCCCCTTTACTGTTCACACTTTAACCTCCTCTGACGTCCCACTCCTCCCACACGCTCAGGCCCTACCTTTATCTATATCTAACTACACTCTACCTCCACTTCAACCATACTTGTTGGTTCTCCACATTTATTATTCTATCAATCATGATGTTATGGAATACAGTGCCTCTTAGCTCCTCTTCTCTCTCTCTCTCTCTTGCTCGCTCTGTGCAACATTCCTGAAAACCTGCATAGGTGAGTCAAAACATGCCTTGCCTTGAGAGAAAACAAACAGCTAGGTTTCATGTACTCTGTCCTCCCTTATCCTCCTCTGTACATGTTAATAATATCTTTATGACACTGTATTCATGTCTGTCTCCCTCTTTTCAACTCACTCCTTTCATGCACGCTTTGTTTCATACACATACATACAATTCCCAATATGTTTGGTCCATCGTAAGTGAGAATGATTTAGGTAATTGGATCACTATGTGTTGAGACATGCCCACTCTCTTAAGGTCTCTGTTATACGTCAACTGTTTTGCTACTCTAGTCTAAGTTAACGTGCACACCCTGTTTCAAGACTTCCGCCAAACTACTCTGTTCTCTGACCCAGAGGTAAGGAACATTTATTTCAGTACTTGGGGACTACCAGACTGCATTCCTCAACAGTGATGTCACTCAAGCAGACACACATAACACTCGCACACATGCATTCTGACGCCACACACTCCCACACACACTTTCACACACACACACACACACACACACACACACACACACTGCTGCTACTGTCTATTATCTATCATGTTGTCTGGTCACTTTACACCTACCTATATGTACATACCGTAGCTACCTCAATTACCTTGTGCCCCTGCACATTGACTCAGTACTAGTACTTCTTGTATTTAGTTAAGTTATTGTTATTCATTATTGTTATTCTTTTTTAAATTGTACTTTTCCATATTTGTATCTTTAACTCTGCATTGTTGGGAAATTACCCGTAAGTAAAGCATTTCACTGTTAATCTACACCTGTTTTTTACGAAACATGTGACGAATACAATTTTATTGATTTTGTTTGACACACACAGAAACACACACACAAAAATACTACAACCAAGCAAAATTCGAAGCCTGTGGAAAATTATCTGGATCAAGCTGTCCCAAAGCAATCGCGGGATTGGTCTAAACTGCAGGGACAGTTTCAGTCCTTAGCCAATAGAAAATACAGAATTTGTACAGCTGACGTGGATTCTGAAAACACGGAAGTAAAGCTTTGGTAAGTGAAAACTTGCAACAGAAAGTACTAATGCATAAAATTCACAACTAAATATATTATTTACAAACATCTGTCTAACCGTGCAGGTGGTGTTTCGTTAAATTGAGACAGAGAAAATGCCAGTGGTGGCAACGGAGAGATATGGCTCCCTCGAGTTATGGAAATATCAGTTGAAGGATGGAGTAATGGAGAGAGAAAGAGAAGGTGGCAACGGTGGGACGACTGGAAAAACCATCATTGGCGTGTTCAGAGTGAGACATTTTTTTTTACATTATAATGAATTTTGATAAAGGCTCACTGAATTTTGTCTCACAACTGCTAAGGGAGTAAACGTTATTTATAATAAGGGTTACATGGAGAAAATCGGACATCTCTGAAATGAAAATGGTTGGCCCTCTTCAGAAAAATATATTTTACCTAAACCCTCCATGAACACTTGAAAAAAAACAAGTGACCCTCATCTATACCCAAAAAATAATTAAACATAAATTGAATAACAAGGAAAATGCCTACTGTTTACCATCACTTCTTGGGACAGACCAGGAGCCTAATTTATAAACCTTTCATAAGTACAAAATAATACCCCAAAATGTGCTTGTGCCACTTTTCACACAAAAGTTGGCATCTACATTTTTTTTCAGCTTGACTGTGAGAATGTTCTCACCTCTCTGCAAACTTTAGACCATGTGTACACACATATATTGTATTCCAAGTAAGCAGTTGCAATTTTAGCATGTAAATCTATTGGTGTGGCAAAAACAAAAATGTGGGATGCATGCCAGCAAAGCCACTACACAACACCAAACAATACATTAATTGCACCATAACAGTAACAAACGGTGTCCACAAACTGTTAGGGCCTACATAAAGCTGTCCCAACAGCAGAGTCCCAACACCTTACCACTGCTACACCTGGCTATCAGTGGAGCCTTGTCTGGCAGCGAAACAGTCCATTCAGCCTCATTAACCTCCATTAAAAAAACATAGCTGATATGGCTGACTTGCTTAAACAAATGTGGTTTCTACTGACAATTTAGATGTACAAACTATGGCATAAGTGGATGACGACTGGATAAGAGGCGATCTGTAATTTTGATTAAGACATTAATGAGCAACGACGGAAGTAGCTAATATAACTATTTGTTCAGCACTTTTGAAATGTACAGCGGCAGAATTCAGAACATGGGCCGTTCTTACAGTGTTCTCCCTGTACAAAAAGTCAGAACTGTAGGGTAAATGAAGGGGACATATAAACCAGACAATGAAAGCTCTTGCAATATTCAATGATTACATCTCTCCAAAACAGGTTATAGGCTACATGTGCACCACCAAGTTAGAACAGTAGGCAAAATAAAGAGGTGAAAAAAGACCAAATTATTAGGGTGAGGCACATTGAACGCCGTTTGGGTCTTTGCGTGTCAAAAAAGATACACGTCATAAGACTTTTCGACACATTAAATAAGCTTTTCATTTGACATGTCAAATAACAGCATTCTATTGTAGAATGTTGTGTGTGCTGAAGTTGCACGTGCAACCCAGGCGCCACAACTACTATCAGTAGCACTGTCAAAGCTGTGCAAACAAGCACACACCGGCCACGAATGACATGGGCTACTAACAGCTTACTACAATACATACACTTAGTATTACTTTCTTAGCTACAGTGTACATATCTCCCTTGCATATTACATAATTTATGCAGCAGGATAAAATACATTTTTGAAATCACCTTGTGAAGGTGGTGCGGCGGTCCTTTGTGGGCACATTTTGTCAACATACTTTGTCATCAAAGTCTGCCATTCTCTGGATTTATGGTGGGACCTCGGAAAAATACACACTGCCACTCCATTGAATAGCAGACTAATGTTAGTGGTTGCTTTGCAGTGCTTGCAGTTAGCCACTGATTCCTTCCAAACAACTCATTGGGGAATTTGCGGTTTCCAACTTGTTGTGTAATCTTTATGTCCAATGGTCGATGAGCACCGATACGTTTTATCTATAATTTATTTTCATATGACAAGGATTAACAAGGATTTGCTAGTAGATTGTCGACTTGTTTTTTTGTTGTTGCGCAAAACCGGTGGGGCTCTGCCCTGAACGACGGGTCGCCACTGCGAGGAAGTATTTTGTGCAAATGGAGGATGTGATGAAAAGCTTAATAAAAAAAACAAAAAACAGGAAAACATATGAACAAGAATGCAACCATTTACCATTAATTAGAAGAATGAAAATAGATGTGTTTTGTATTTAAAATAAAAAATAATTAGACATAGAAATCTTTTAATTAGATATAGGAATCTTTTTCCCTTTTTAGGGAATATATTTGGAGAATATATTCCTCACTTTTTCTGGCTGTGCTGGGTTCATATTCTCAAAGGAGCCATACAACAAATTACCATCCACATCTCTCATTTAATCGGACCAAGTGGCCTTGTATATAGATAGGCTATATGTATTTCAAGTTTTGCAAAATCA